>NC_053025.1:234831473-234983619 GCF_003073215.2 Triticum urartu | reverse complement strand
TAGTGGGCTTATGGAAAACTTCTCAAAATTGAGGCGAAATTCTGCCACTACGGAAACAATAGATTGGATTTATATCAACAAGGAGACGAGAAGCTTATTTCACCGGGATAGGAAGGAGAAGATTGGATCATTGATAAGCATCACAGTAGCAACATTCCCAATTGAAGGCTTTCGGTGAAATCTAAACCAAGATACTCCAATGAAGAGATTGATGGATTGAGAAGAGCTCATGCTCGAAGAAATTGATGGGTTTAACTATCTCATTCTTGACAACTTGCGAATCATGAAACACGAAAGAAATTGTCAAGAATGACATAACACCATCTGAAAAGATAAGGTAGAAGGAATTTCACTTCGGAATGCAAGATGAAGAATACTTGAGCTCCTCTGAAAAGAATCTCATTGAACACTTCGAGAAGGAATTAAATCCTTGATGAACCACCATGTAGAACCTTCATGAAGAACTCCGATAATAAAAGAATGACCAAAAAAGAAGTGAAGAATGAAAAGAATAAGGTTGAAGCCTTGCAATGATTTAGATGGATCTTCGCGACGATATAATAGAGAGAGCTTGGAACTCCAGGAAAAGAAAAGGTGAAACACTAGGAACCAAGAATTGTATCATGAATGATCTCCGGAAGAAAAGAATAGAATCACCTCAAAGAAAACAAGAATAAGATTTACTGTATGTTTATCCTTCATCAACTTAACTAGATGACAAGCAACGGATTTGGCATACTACTTATTCTTCTTGAAAAGATTGAAAAGATATAGCCCAAACTTGAGAAAGGTCTTCAACGAACCACCGGTAGGATTTGGAAAGAACGAATGAATTGATATGATAACGAAGGAAGAGAAATCTTTAATGAACCACCGTAAGAATTGAAAATGACGAAGATACTTGAGTGAATCAAGATGCCAGAGAACGAAGAGATCATGAACTGATTAGAGAATACTTGAATGATGCACCGGTAAGATTTGAAGAACAATAGCTGAAAGCTGAGAAAGAATAATTCTGAGATGATGTGCTCCGAAGAATCAAACTGAAAAGACTCCTGAATTGCTCCGGATGGGTGAAAAGAATTCTCACAATCGAAAACAATTATGAGAGGATGGATCAAGCTAGAACCATGAATCTTCAAGAGAACAGATATGATTGAAGAGAAACTCTTCTTCGGTCTCCAAATCCGAGAATGACGACGAGAAACATCATCAAGATTCATTGAGACACTCCGGAATGATTAAAAGAGGAAATGTTGCCAAAGATGAAAAAAATTTGAAAGCGATATTGGAGAAGGCAATTGACTGATGCAAATGCATTCTTACGTCAAACTTGGAGATGAATTTGAGAGTAACTCCAGGAAAATTAGAAGAGTTAGGTAGATCCTGGGAAAAGACCTGTGGGTTAGGGCCCACTCAAAATATACACCATTGTATGATTTCAAAGATAGATTGCGTTGGTTTAATTAAACGGCTTGAATGAGATAGAAATCTCAAAATAGCTTGAACGGATTGAGAATGGAAACGAATCTTCTGAGATATCTTCGCACCCCGAAACAAATGAATAGTGAGAGGTGAATGACAAAGAGGTGGAACATCATGAGAAAACATTTGAAACGAGGAAAGGATATGATCAACAAAGCTTGACTTGAATCCACCGGAGAAGAAAAGAGAACGAAGAATGATAAACTTGAAGCTCCGTTAGAATCTTCATGAGAATCACCGGATAAGAACATTGACAAAAAAGAATGGAGAGACTTCACATCAATAAGATGGATACTTGATTAAGAAATCTGAGTCCTTGACGAAAAAGGGTGGGAGGGCGGGAAAACAAAGGAAACTTGGGACGGATGAAACAAACAACATTGGGAAAACTGAGAGGTGATCTTGCGAATACTGAAAATGATCGGATCCACTTGGAGAGAAAAAATACACTGGTTGAAAAGGATTGACATGACAACCTCGATAATCAAGAAGGATTGGTATTCACATAGAAGTGTGAGAACACCACTTAGGAAAGGTATGGAATCACCACTTGACTTCGAAGCAACTCGAATACCACAACTGAAAACAAAAACAAAGGATTGGCTTGAAAAATAAGCCAGAACAAACATATGATAGAGATTTTGTCCGAAGTTTTCATGGTGGGGCCCACACGGGCTCGATCGTACAACACCATCATGTACAAGGCAGTGCACATGACATACGAAGCGTCCCCGAGTCAGCATAGCCAAGGACTCTTTAAGACACAATGAAACCACTGTAAAACCAACCGTGGATAGGCGGACCACTAGACGTCGAACCCCAATCTCATATCATGCATATGTCGGAAAGATATCCTAGGAACTACTTGAATTCCCACTTATAAACTCCCGAAACTTTCTGGTTATGCAATCAGGTGTTGGGATATAGGGGAAGCATAATATCTCACCCAAACTAACAATTCCATGTATTGAATAAGAAAGGGATAAAGAGTTGGCTTACAATCGCCACTTCACACAATACATAAAAATAGCATTACATCATCTAGAATACAATCAAGGTCCGACTATGGAACCAAATAAAGAAAGACCACCCCAAATGCTAGATCCCCAATCGTCCCGACTGGGCTCCACTATAGAACAACTGGAACGAAAGAACACAACGAACACGATCTTCATCAAGCTCCCACTTTAGCTCGGTTGAGACATCTGCACTAGTATCATTGGCACCTGCAACTGTTTGGAAGTATTTGTGAGCCACGAGGACTCAGCAATCTCTCACCCGCGAGATCAAGACTATTTAAGCTTATGGGTAAGAAAGGGTAGTGAGGTGGAGCTGCAGCACTAAGCATATATGGTGGCTAACTTATGCAAATAAGAGCGAGAAGATAAGCAATGCAACGGTCGTGAACTAGAAGTGATCAAGAAGTGATCCTGAAACTACTTACGCACAAACATAACTCCAAAACCGTGTTCACTTCCCGGACTCCAACGAAAAGAGACCATCATGGCTACACACACAGTTGATGCATTTTAATTAAGTCACGTGTCAAGTTCTCTACAACCGAACATTAACAAATTCCCATCTGCCCATAACCGCGGGCACGGCTTTCGAAAGTTCAAAACCCTGCAGGGGTGTCCCAACTTAGCCCATCACAAGCTCTAACGGTCAACGAAGGATATTCCTTCTCCCAGGAAGACCCGATCAAACTCGGAATCCCGGTTACAAGACATTTCGACAATGGTAAAACAAGACCAGCAAGACCACCCGCTGTGCCGACAAATCCCGATAGGAGCTGCACATATCTCGTTCTCAGGTCACATCGGATAAGCAAAGCGTACAGGAGCCAACGTAACCCAAGTTGCCAAGGGACGGCCCTGCACGGTGCTCTAGTTTGGACCAACACTCAGAGGAGCACTGGCCCGGGGGTTTAAATAAAGATGACCCTTGAGTCTACAAAACCCAAGGGAAAAGGCTTAGGTGGAAAATGGTAAATCCAAGGTTGGGCCTTGCTGGAGGAGTTTTATTCAAGGCGAACTGTCAAGGGGTTACCATTATAACCCAACCGTGTAAGGAACGCAAAATCAAGGAACATAACACCGGTATGACGGAAACTAGGGCGGCAAGAGTGGAACAAAACACCAGGCATAAGGCCAAGCCTTTCACCCTTTACCAAGTATCACTACAAAAATACACTTCCGTGATGATACGTGTTTTTCACAGTAGGTCGCGTTTTTTTTCATGCATGTACATCCATGAAAAATTTATGACAGAATCAAGATAGTCATACCTGTGCTGTCATAGAAGTGTTCCATGACATTACCAAAATTATCATCATGGAAGTGTCCACTTCCATGACGATAAATCGCGCGTCACAGAAGTGCTTTCATCAAGGATGACCGACACGTTGCATCCACCGTAACGAAATGTTGTTAAGCTATTGGGTAGGGTTTTGGATCCGATAACGCGTTAACAGCCCCGACCAATGGGAAATTTCCACGTGTGAAATTCTTATTGGCCGGACGAAACACGTGTCAGCTCGTCAGTGGGTCAGATAGGCACATATGATATGTCGACACGTGCGATGTCCCACCACTGGCCCATTTAGCTTACAAAGCCGGCCCGTTTGACTTGGTCAAAAGTTAACGGGCTAGCCCATGAAAAGCCTGTTAATAGTCTCTTTGCAAATAGCCCATTTTATGGCCCGTTAACTCACGGCCCGTTACGCCCTAAAGGAAATCAGCCCAACAACGTCATGTGGGCCATCGAATATAACACCAGCCCATTTTCACTTTCGGCCCATGTATGGCCCACGACGTCTTTCGGCCCATATGAGGCCTTCGTATCTTTTGGCCCTTTATAGGCCCACGGTGACTCTAGCCCATAATGAACAATAATTTTATTTATACCCGTTAACGGCCCGTGATTGACATGGGCCGTTTCCAGCCCGTGTTAGCTTTCAGTCTATTGACGACCCATACGTTCTTGGGCTCCTTTTCGGCCCTCGATTACTTCCGACCCGTTACTGGCCTGTTCCCCTAATGGGCCAAATTCGGCCCATGGCAAGAGTCGGCCCATTACTGGCCTGTTCCCCTAATGGGCCAAATTCGGCCCATGGCAAGAGTCGGCCCGTTACTGGCCTGTTACCCTAATGGGCCAAATTCGTCCCATGGCAAGAGTCGGCCCGTTTCTGGCCTGTTAATTCGTTGCGCCGTTTCCAGCCTGTCCTATATTCTGGCCCATTAACGACCCGTTATGCCTGTGACAGAATTAAGCCTTTGCTGTCCTACGGCCTGTTAACAGCCTGTTATCGTGCTGGGCCGATACCAATTACGCCCGATTACAGCCCATGTAGACCCATTTATCCGACGGCCCGAGGCCCACCGATTACAGGCCCATTTATCGATGGCCCATAGGAGACCCATGGATCATACGGCCCGTATATGGCCCATGGTAGTTGCGGCCACTAGCAAACCAGGGAAAAAGAAGACTAGGAAATAAATAAGGCCGAAACTAACGCTAGGCTATTAAGGCGATTACACAGATTACATCCAGTCGGCATCAAAGATCGCCACCTGTTCAAATATAGGGAACACCCTACACTATACAAAAATGGCTTGCTGTTTTCTTCAGCCAGTGGCTGCACGTTAAGAATAAATTTTGTATCGCACCAAAACAAATTACAACTATATAACAAAAGGAAGGTTGGCACAAAACTTAACAGTCTAGCACATAAATGCACCACCAGAAGTTCAGAAGCTCAGTTCATTTGACCCGACTTTTATGTTTTCATGTTGTATTGTCCGATGGAGCACCATAACCCTCGCCTTCATTTCCCCTAGGCTCTTGAACAACATAGCAAATGTCTGATAGTCTGGTTTCAAAACCATGCATATCTTGACGACATTGAGCAATGTTTCTCCTTGTTTCACAAAGGCTCTCTGTTAGGGAATGGACTTGTGTCTGGAGCGCAGATACAACATTGCTTTGAGCTTGCATATCTTGATCATGAGGCAGTTTGGACGATATTGCCTTAACAACCAACCCAGTATTGCGCAGGAACGTGCTTTTGGCACTGTTAGTGGACAGGTACTGACCCACTGCAGCAAGAGCTGACATTGCGGTTATAGTTGCCTCGCCACCTTCAGAAGGTGGCGGTTCCACCATTTTTTTCCATAGCTCACTAAAAAGCTGAGGTTTTACATTAGTAGTACCAGAACAGAAGATATTAAGGAGGTAGCAAAACCAAACAAAATAGCTTTGGTATATATACAGAACTTATTCTGGTGAACCCATGTAAAATATTAGTTGTATTTCATTGCAAAGTACATTATAAAACCAGGTTCCAAACATATGACAATGTACCATTGCTAATGTATTGTCTATTTCTTCACATTGTATTGAGGGCTAAGGATAAAGAGACGAAGTTTATAATACGGTAAGCATAGTATGACATCATTCATATCACAAAACAACTGAGAACAGACAAACATGCAATTGTAACATTGTGTGGGCAAGTCCAGCACGGAACTAGATTACGGGTCAAGATCAAAGGAACATCACTCCTCTCTTTTAAACCTTGTAAGGTGCAATGATACGCTAAGACAATTGTGTATAAAATTGAAAAGAGTAATAGACATTGGCTGCAAACCATGCAGTTCAAGGCACAAGTCAGTGTAAATAGTAGTTAAAAGGCATGAGGATTAAGGACTTACAACAGTGGCTTTGACTGGTGTAGTCATGCCCTTCTTCTTGCTGGTGTGACAGTCCTTGAAGATTTCCACAACATTTGGTTCAGGTACTTTTTGGTCCTTGCGGGCTTTCCTCTGCATTTCGAACAAGTCAATATAGATCTGATAATATGGTACAGCGAAAAGAGTGAAACGACAGCTAATTACAAGAGCCTCACAGTGTGCAATATAGCTACGAGATCTTGTCGCCTATTGGAATTTCACTTTCGTACGGTTGGCCTTGTTCTTTGAACAGTTCACCTACAAGAAGATAGATTTGTGTGGCACATGCGTAAATAGGACTTCAACATGTGATCTGATCACATATATATAACGTACCTGATACTTCGGATCAAACCAGTGTTTAACAAGGCGCCTCCAGTCTTCATCCGATATATTTTCCACTTGAGATGTTTGGGAAAGTTCACTGTTAGCCTTGCCTTCAAAGTGAGTTTTCCTCAAGTTATACCAATACTGTCGCAGAGCAGACTTGAAAACATGGGTGCAAGTTTGTCTGGTTGCATCATCTTGGCTATCCAACTTGAACCTCATCTGTTGAAAATTATGGGAGTCTCATTATCAGCAACCTAGAAAGTATGGGACAGAGCAAGACGATATTACTAGTTTCCATACATAACCATACTTACAGATAAATGGCCGAGGAAGGTGTTGAACTGGGTTTCATCTTTGTCATTCCTGTACTGAATCCATGTTGGGAGGATACATACATGACACCTAACGGCAACCGCTGCCTCTGATACTAACTTGGCTGACTCTGTAGCATCACGTGGCCTTTTTAAACCTGCCTCAAAACGGACCTCCATTCTTCCTCCTCTAGATTTAGTTAACCTATCGAGCATTATCCCTGATGTTTGTTTCCTCTTGCGCCTAGGTGCTAGTCCAACAACGAACATAGGAAGTGTTAGTGTACATCAAACTGTGAGACTACATATAAAGAAGCATGCAACTGTAACTTGACTCCAGCAACTACCTTCTTGTTGTTGAAGCTCACAAGGTTCATCTGATATTGCCAACTCGTCTTGTGTCAAGAGTGCTTGGGAAGTAGTGTCAGGTGGCAAGGGAGCTTGGGAACGTGCTGCTAGCTCAGTTGACACACGAGTAAGTCATGCAGCTGGTAGTACTGTGGTAGGTGTCACAAGAACTAGGGTTGTCTCTGCTTGTTTGGTGGCAGCTATTTGTTTTTGTTTGGCTTTTTTTTCAACTCGTGTAGCATGGTATGCCGTGTTTGTAGAATTTTCCGCTAGACTTTGACCGTCTGTTGCACCATTAGTACCAACAGAATCTGCAGGATTCATCCGCTTCTCATTCCCTGCCATTCTGTGTTTCTTCCTCTTTCTCTGTGCCATGTTAAGTCAAGCCAACAAGAAAAACGAATAACAATTTAGTTCTTCAGAACAAATTGATGCGTGATGCAGACGAACTAAACTTTGGTGTTAGACAACCACATGATAGGAGGATGTAATATGTATGAAAAACAGGACGGAAGAGATAACCAGAACTATGATGTGTTAACTAAGAAGAAGACATTTCACCAAATTAGAAGCAATGCAATGGAAGGTACACACCATATGAAAGATGCTAAAAATATCGCTCTGCCAAGTTAACAGTGTCTCATCATAAATGGCATTTAAACAAATGTGAAGGAGTACAAGAAATAAATCATATGCAAGATGCAAACAACATCACACTACCATGTTAGAGGTCTCTCGTCATTAGTGCCATTGCATATTCACAGCTTATGATGTGTAAGCTAAGGAGAAGGCATTTCAACAAATTAGAAGTAATGAAAGCTAGACACCATATGAAAGATGCAACGAATATCACTCTACCAAGTTAAATCTGTCTCGTCATAAGTGCCATTTCAACAAATTAGTAGTACAAGCTAGAAAAGAATGTGAGATGTAACCTATATCACACTCCGAAGTCAAACGTGTCTTATGATAAGTGATTGTTGCAGGTTACACAATAGTAGTAATTTGATGTAAGAATATGGTGTGATAGATAGATATTGTATGTTCTAGAAACAGGAACACGTGTCTTATTCAAGTATAATGTGTAAAGTAAGCAGATGTAATTCAACAAAATTAGAAGCAAGACAAGCTAGACATCACACATAACATGCAACCACATATAACAATGCCAAGTTAGAGGGAGCACCGGTGATGCTGCACTAGAGGAGACGTGCTCATCATAAACACAGCTTTGTTGAGTGTCTATGCATGTGTTGTCTTGGAAATCATCTTGGGTGTGTGGAGGAGTAGAAACTGTAGAGGCCCTCCATTCGGAAGGAGCACCTTTATTCGATGCCTTGCTAACTTCCTTCCGCTTTATTGATTTTGAATTGTCAAGTAAAACCAACAAGAAAACGCAACAAAATTCTCTCTTCAGAACTCATTCATGCATGATACTGACAATCACTACTTTGATGTAAGGCAAACACATGATACCAGGATGGAATATGTACGAAAAACAGGACGGCATGGCATGTTCACAACTGTTTGTGTAAACTAAGCAGAAACCATTCCAGCAAACAAGAAGCAATGCAAGCTAGACACCACATGAAATATGCAACCAATATGACTCTACCAAGTTAAAAGCGTCCCATCATAAATGGAATTTCAACAAATTAGAAGCAGCGCATGCTATAAATCATATGAAAGATGCAACTAATATCGCACTTCATATACTAAAGGTGTCTCGTCATGTTGATTGATGCGGGATACAAAAAAACAATAGTTTTATGTAAGGACATGCTTAATAGATAGATGTACTATGTACTAAATACAGGAAGGCATGTCACATTAACAGGTATAATGTATAAGCTAAGCAGACTACCACATGCAGTTTAACCAGATTGGAAGAATTACAATCTAGACACCATATGCAACATGCAACCACATATCACGCTGCCAAGTTAGAGCAAGCACATGCGATGCTAGTGTAGGGGAAATGTTGTAATCAACTAAAGAGCTATGTTCACTACATCTAGCATTTCTGTTTCTTGAGAATCATGTCGGGAGGCTGATGCTGCATTCTTTAAATGAGGAGTAGTCCCCTTGCCTGCCTGCCTCGTCATAAGTGATTGATGAGGGATACACAAGAACATTAGTTTGATGTAAGAACATGGTTAATACGCAGATGTACTACCAAAAACAGAAAGGCATGTCATATTCAAAGGTATAATGTGTAAGCTAAGAAGATGCAATTTAACCAAATTGGAAGCAATACTGAAAGTGCAACTATCCCTAGGTGGTTTTGGTAATTCATAACAACATATAGCTCATTGAGCTAATGCTATTCCAAGATGATTATTTCAGGAAAGCTCAATGATTGGCATGGCATGGATGTGAAAGTGGAACCCTCAAAATGCTAAGGACAAAGGATTGGCTCAAGCTCAAAAGCTCAAGACTCTTCATTTTATATTTTAGTGATCCAAGATCACATTGAGTCTTTAGGAAAAGCCAATACTATTAAGGAGGGATGAGGTGTTGCTTAATGAGCCTCTTGCTTCATGTGCTTAGTGATATGCTCCAAAAACCCTCAACTACTTTCCCATATCCACATATGACCTAAACCCTAAGCCAAACTCGGTCCTACCGATTCTTCCTATCCGGCACCACCGAGTTTCACTTGTCATTAGGCACTGCCAAACCCTAGCAATTCGGTTCTACCGATAAGGATCTCGGTCTCACCGAGATGGGGTTGCAAACTCTCTGTTTCCCTTTCGTAACTTTTCGGTCTTACCGAAAGAGCGAATCGGTCCCACCGAGATTGCAATGTAAACTCAGTGTTTCCCCTTTGTAACTTTTCGGTCTCACCGAGTTCCACTCGGTCTCACCGAAAGAGCAAATCGGTCCCACCGAGTTTGCCTGACCAACTCTCTGGTTAGCTAATTACCAAATTCGGTCTCACCGAGTTTGTGTAATCGGTCTCACCGAGATTACGTTATGCCCAAACCCTAACCGAATCGGTCCTCCCGAGTTGCATGTCAGTCCCACCAAAATTCCTAACGGTCACTAGGTTTACTATTTCGGTCAGACCGAGTTTTCTGATTCGGTCCCACCGAGATTGGTAAATTGTATGTAACGGTTGGATTTTGTGTGGAGGCTATATATACCCCTCCAACTCCT
This sequence comes from Triticum urartu, assembly GCF_003073215.2. NCBI lineage: Eukaryota > Viridiplantae > Streptophyta > Magnoliopsida > Poales > Poaceae > Triticum > Triticum urartu. Next base: position 234,973,256 of record NC_053025.1, on the reverse strand, counting down.
TCTTCATTCAAGGAGAGAGCCATCATAACACACACACCATTCCAACTCATATGTTCTAAGAGAGAACCACCTACTCATGTGTTGAGATCAAGACATTCCATTCCTACCATATGAATCTTGATCTCTAGCCTTCCCAAGTTGCTTTCCACAAAAACCCTCTTTCCACCATATCCAAATCCTATGAGAGAGAGTTGAGTGTTGGGGAGACTATCATTTGAAGCACAAGAGCAAGGAGTTCATTACCTACACACCATTTGTTACTTCTTGGAGAGTGGTGTCTCCTAGATTGGCTAGGTGTCACTTGGGAGCCTCCGACAAGATTGTGGAGTTGAACCAAGGAGTTTGTAAGGGCATGGAGATCGCCTACTTCGTGAAGATCTACCACTAGTGAGGCAAGTCCTGTGTGGGCGATGGCCATGGTGGGATAGACAAGGTTGCTTCTTCGTGGACCCTTTGTGGGTGGTTGCTTCTTCGTGGACCCTTCGTGGGTGGAGCCCTGTGTGGACTCGCGCAACCGTTGCCCTAGGGTGGAGCCCTGTGTGGACTCGTGCAACCATTACCCTTCGTGGGTTGAAGTCTCCATAAACGTGGATGTAGGATAGCACCACCTATCCGAACCACGGGAAAAACATCCGTGTCTCCAATAGCGTTTGAATTCTCCAAACCCTTCCCTTTACATTCTCGCAAGTTGCATGCTTTACTTTCCGCTGCCCATAAACTCTTTGCTTGCTTGAGTGATGTGATGATTGCTTGACTTGTCCTAAATTAGCTAAAATCTGCCAAGAACTAAAATTGGGAAAAGATTAAGTTTTATTTGGTCAAGTAGTCTAATCACCCCCCGCCCCTCTAGACATACTTTCGATCCTACAAGTGGTATCAGAGCTTTGGTCTCCATTTGCTTGATCTCCATAGCTTTTGGTGGTCATAGCCTTGGTTTCACAACCTAGGAGAGTATGGCATCTAGCGAGGGAAATTATCACCATAGAGGTCCTTACTTTGATGGTACTAATTTTGCTAGTTGGAAGCATAAAATGAAAATGCATATTCTTGGACATAACCCCGCTGTTTGGGCTATTGTGCGTGTTGGTTTGCAAGGTGACTTCTTTGACGGGAGAGAACCAAACTGTGAAGCTACCGCGGATGAGTTGAATATGTTGCAATACAATGCTCAAGCTTGTGATATTCTCTTCAACGGATTATGCCCCGAAGAATTCAACAAAATCAGCCGCCTTGAGAATGCAAAGGAAATTTGGGACACTTTGATTGATATGCACGAAGGTACCGACTCCGTCAAGGAATCCAAGTTGGATGTGCTTCAAAGCCAACTTGACAAGTTCAAGATGAAGGATGGTGAAGGTGTCGCTGAAATGTACTCTAGGCTTGCTCTCATCACAAATGAGATTGCCGGCTTAGGAAGTGAAGAGATGACCGATAGATTCATCATCAAGAAGATCCTAAGAGCCTTGGATGGAAAATATGATACCGTGTGCACATTGATCCAAATGATGCCAAATTACAAAGATCTCAAGCCAACGGAGGTGATTGGAAGAATTGTTGCTCATGAGATGTCACTTAAGGATAAGAGGAACTTCACAACAAATCAAGTGGTGCCTATAAAGCCTCATGTGAAGCCCCTACATCATCAACTGAGAAACAAGACTTCAATGAAGAATTGAGCTTAATGGTGAAGAACTTCAACAAGTTCTACAAGAGTAGAAGCAAAGATAGAAGCTCCAAGTCAAGGTCCTACAATGACAAAAGATCTTCTAGTAGAGAGCGAAACTGTTACAATTGTGGAAGACCCGGACACTATTCCAATGAGTGTACGGCTCCCTACAAGAGAAGAGAAGATTCTCCAAAAAGAAGAAGCAAAGGATCACCACCAAGAGAGAGAAGGAGTAAAGATGATCGTTATGAACGAAGATACTCACAGAGAAGCAAGGATTCGGAAAGGAAGGAAAAATCATCAAGGAGCTACACAAGACGAAGACATCAAGCTCATGTTGGTGAATGGGTATCCGGCTCCGACTCCGACAGCCACTCCGAGAGAAGTTATCACTCCGACTCCGAAGATACTCAAGATGAAGGTGTTGCCGGTCTAGCACTTGTGTCAACCAACTCCTACGACATATTTGACTCACCAAATGAAGGAATTGGAAGATGCTTCATGGCCAAAGGTCCTAAGGTAACACACCCCGAGTATGTTGATTTCAATAGTGATGAAGATGACTTGTTAGGTGATGATTTGCTTGATGACAACTCTAGTGATGAATACTATGATGAAAGACCAATTAATCATGCTAACATGAGTGACAATGATAAGGAGAATATTGAGGCTCTAACTAAAGAACTAAAAACTCTTAAGTTAGCTCATGACACTATCTTCGAAGATCATCGAGAACTTTTAAGAGCTCATGAGAAACCACGCTTTAAAAAGCTCAATCTTGAGCAAGAGCATGAGTTCTTAAAGGCAATCAATGATGATCTCTGCAAGAAAAGTTCTTCTTACATTGCCAAGCGTTTACTCTTATCATTGTGCGCAAGCAAGGAATGCACCGGAAGAATCAAGGTGTTGGTTTTGAACGAAAGTTCAATGCCAATGGAGTTGAATGGGAAGAAGATCAATACCCCAAGACAAAGTTTGTCCCTCAACAAGAGAAGTATACTTCTTTCAAGGGGACACAAGCTCAAGATGATCTTCCACCACAAGACTACGAGCAAAAAGGCAAGGACAAGCTTCAAGAGGAAATTGATGCATTTGAAGAAGCTCCTAAGACCTTAGTCAAGTGGATTCCCAAGACTACTTCAAGTTCCACTTCATCAAGTATGACTACAACTCCAAGGATTCCCATCAAGATGATGTGGATCCAAAAGAAGAAGAACTAGAGAGTTCTTGAGGGTGACTCCGCCAACATACTTCACTCTTATCATTTTGGCAAGAACAAGTGCAATCAACTTCCACATCTTGCACTAGTTCAAGGAGTCACAAACCCTCTTGTTGCTAAGACAAGGGACAAGGTAACCTAAAAGTTTTCATGGACATCATCTTTTGTGTGCATCACTCTATGTCTATGGATATCCTTGTTTGTTCCTTGTGGGACTAACCCATGTAGGTATTGAAAGTGCAATTCACTCAAATGGATAGCTCCAAGAGATCTACATCAACATTGAGCATCCACATCTTCAATATCTACATGAAGTCATCATCGACAAAACCCAAGGTTAGTTCATCCCTCTTAGAGGGGATATCACATCTAGGGGGAGCTTTACTCTAAGACATGAGCTAAAGAAACTCTAAAGATATGAACACAACAATGCTTTATGTAAAAGTGGTAACCCCACTTGAGCTTAAACGATGAGTATGACCTATGATCAAGTGTTCTCACTTGACTCCTAAGTCAATGTACTCATATATAGATGACCTAGTCATCGCAAATTGCTTGATAATTGCTAGAATTGGTTGTGCATGCCTTGCCACATATTTCATTTGCCATCTTATTGTGTGAGCATGCTGATTGCATATTTTACTCATTCGAGGACATCCACTTGTTGTTTTGATTGCTTGGTTTTATCCTCTTTTGCCAAGTGGATGGACAAGAATGCCTAAGAACGTCCTCTAGCTATCTATGCTTTTCTCGTCTCAAACTCTATTCATGCTGCATCACAAAATTTGATCAAGTCAGATTCGAACCACTCTGTCTGAGGAGCGCTCTGAGTCCCCGATTCGTCATAGACTTAAACTTCCAAAACCTCTTTATGATTCTGGTCTGACCGATACTCCACTTTCGGTCCTACCGAGATCATTAAGTTGATCTAGGTTTTCGATCTCGGTGCAACCGATTTGAACCTTTCGGTCACACCGAGTTTCAGTAACTGCACGCAGTTATGAATCTTGGTGCCACCGAGTTGTTCCACTCGGTCACACCGACAGGGTCGGGCTATATATAGTCACGGGCAAAATTTGGAAATTTCTCCGAACCCCTTCGCCCGCGCGATAGCCTGCTCTGCCCTCAAGGTCTCCGGATCGTCTTCTCGCCGCCAGCAGCCTCCAGTCGCTGGTCTCCGTCGCCGTCAACGGGAATTCTGCCCCGCCGTTGCCGCCGTAAAAAGTCCCCGCCGAACTAGGGTATGGACTTGATCTTTGTGCTATTCCTCAATCTGATTCCTAGCACATTGTGATCATATTGTTTCTAGCCACGTTTGATAAACTTCTATCCAGTCAAAACGCTCATAGATTAGGTTTGATTCGAAAATTCTAGGTTTAGGTTTCCGCCGAAACTATCTCAGACCCACCGAGTTGAAAAACTCGGTCCCACCGATTTGGCTTATGCCATTGCACAAGTGAGACTCGGTCTGACCGAGAATTACTTATCGGTGTGACCGATTTTTGAACTCAGTGAAACCCTAGCAGTCTCAGTGCCACCGAACTGTGACTCGGTCCTACCGAGTTCACTAGTTTAGGTTCCAAATCTGCTTCGGTATCACCGAGTTTGAAAATCGGTAGATCCGAGATGATTTCAGTGGGAAACTAAAACTAAGTTTTTGGATCATTCTTTTTGCAAAAATCTCTGGATTTTGTGATGCTCATCCACTCTATCTCCTCTATAATCTATTCACAGGGTCAGCAGTCTGTTTGCAGCATGTTAGACCAGAGTGATAGCCAGAATCTGTCAGAGCAGCAAGTGGTGATGAGTGAGGGCACTAGTCCCTCCAGTTCATCTGATGAAGGCAGCAGGAGCACTCCTAGCAATTTGCCAAAGGCTGCCACGAGACAAAGGAAGAAGAAAACTTCAGACTCTGAAGATGAGGACTATGTGGCAAAGGAAGAGGCCACTTCCAAGAGAATTGAACCAGCTCAAGGCACTAAGCCAGGTCTGAAAATCAAAAGGCCAGCAGGCAGGCAACCCATGTCAAAGGCTAGAGCCTCAACTGAGAAGCCCACTTCCCAAGAGCCAGCTGCAGCTAAGGGCAAGAAAAGGAAGGAGAGGGTGAAGAAGACTGTGGCTAGAGTGCTTGGCAAAGCTTCCATCATGGAAGAGGAAGAGGAAGAAGAGGCAGCTGCACCAGCGCCCAAGGCACCCAAGCTAATAGGAGATGCCATAAGGTCAGGGGGAGCTGCATCCAAGCCCAAGGAAGCACCTAAGGCTGCATCTAAGCCTAAGAGTGCACCAAAGAGAAACACAAGAAGCATCCCATCCACTGAGAAGAACAAGGCCCCAGTGCCTGAAGCTGCATAGGAAGAGGAAGAGAATGTCCTTCGGAAGCTCAAGCCCAAGATCCCAGACCACAACGATGCTCATCCTGTGGCTGAGGATATGAAGCTCAGGAGAGACTCAGGGCTCAGGAAGTGGAGAGAAGCAGATCCATATGCTTCTAGGAGAAGGACTGCAGTGGACTACAGGTTTCATACCAAGGAGCAGCAGGATTTCTATGAGACAGTGCTACTTGACAAGAAGCCAATTGTATGTGACATGAGATGGGTCGACTGGACCTATATCAAGGACAATGAAGAGTACTACCCTGGAGTATTTGACAGCTTTAGTGCGTGTGGAGTTGCAGACTTTGTTGGGCAGAAGCTCACAAAGTGGAACGAGGAGCTAATCATGCAATTCTACTCCACAGCACACTTTTATCCGGATGGCAGGATCACATGGATGTCAGAGGGTACAAGGTACCACTCTACTGTTGAGGAATGGGCGAAGCTGATCAATGCCCCAGAGGAGCAAGCAGATGACTTGGACATTTATGCCAAGAAAAAGATGGACCACAACTCCATGTCCAACATGTACGAGGAGATTCCGAATGAAGCACTTGACACGTTCAAGTTTGGCTCAGTGCATTATCTGCTATCAGGATTGCCTACGATCAACTGGATCCTTAGGCACACCCTTCTGCCCAAGTCTGGAGATCACAAGATGATCAGAGGTCACGCGATCAATTTGCTTCATGTCTTTGACGTGCCTCAAAAATTCAAAGTCATGAGCCTCATAGTGGAAACAATCAAAAGGACTGCGGCAAATCAGAAGAGGAGCTGTGGATATGCCCCTCAGATTTAGGAGCTCATCAACTCCAAGATGGGCACGGGCGTATATTTGTTGGATAAGGAACACCTGCCAATCCGTCCAGATTTCAAAGATAATCAAGTTGTTATGACTGAGAATGAACCATCATCTGCCCATGCACAAGCTCAAAAGGAGAAGGCGAAGAAGGAGAAAGCTGCCAAGATGCCTACTCAAGCGGAGGCATCTGATTACTTCCTGAAAACCAAACAAGAGCAGCTTGGTTACCTGATTGCGTCCACCCTGCGGATTGAGCAGAGTATAGCCACCCTGACTCAGAACCAAGCGAGTTTAGAGAGGATCATGGAACAGAGGTTCTATGACTTGGACATCAAGGTGACAGAGATACAGACTGCCGTGGAGCAGCTCCAGGAGGACATGAATGAGAGGAGAGGCAGGACCACGACTGATGCTTTTGTGAGGGTGCCACGAGGTCCGAGGTCGTCTGCACTGCCAGTTGCTGACACCAGAGCTACAACGTCTGCACCAGCCACAGCCTCAGTTCCACCAGCTCCAGCATCCACTTCAGCCTCGACTTCGACCACGTCTACCGAAGGCTTCGTCCTTGGAGTGCTCCGGACTCCACCACCACCTGAAGATCAAGCCTGAGCGTCGATCTAGTGCTATGCATTTTCTAGGAACTTTTTGGTAACTTGTTGCCAAAGGGGGAGAAGATGTATAGATCATAGGCTTCGAGAGAGAGAGTGTTGCTTTTCTCTCTTGCTTTATTTGGTGGTTTTTCAAACTTATCTGCTTTTGAGTGCTTGATACTACGTCATTATTTGTGAGACATTGATGATCATGTGTTTGATCATAAGCTACACTTAATGCTTGCTTAATGCCATTATCCTATCTATCTTGTGTGATCATTCATTATTCTTGGTGATGAGTGCATGTATTTCATTCTTATCATTTTGAGCGCTCCACCAAGATGTATGTGACATGGAAGAGTAACCCATGACTCTAACTCTTTGTGCATTTGCAGTCCAAAGCAAATTTTAAATATGCACAAATTTAGGGGGAGCTCTTACTTATCACATACTTCTCAAAGCGATGATATATTTCATGCTTATTATCATTTGTCAAAGCTTTGATCTATATGTTGTCATCAATTACCAAAAAGGGGGAGATTGAAAGTGCAACTATCCCTAGGTGGTTTTGGTAATTCATAACAACATATAGCTCATTGAGCTAATGCTATTCCAAGATGATTATTTCAGGAAAGCTCAATGATTGGCATGGCATGGATGTGAAAGTGGAACCCTCAAAATGCTAAGGACAAAGGATTGGCTCAAGCTCAAAAGCTCAAGACTCTTCATTTTATATTTTAGTGATCCAAGATCACATTGAGTCTTTAGGAAAAGCCAATACTATTAAGGAGGGATGAGGTGTTGCTTAATGAGCCTCTTTCTTCATGTGCTTAGTGATATGCTCCAAAAACCCTCAACTACTTTCCCATATCCACATATGACCTAAACCCTAAGCCAAACTCGGTCCTACCGATTCTTCCTATCCGGCACCACCGAGTTTCACTTGTCATTAGGCACTGCCAAACCCTAGCAATTCGGTTCTACCGATAAGGATCTCGGTCTCACCGAGATGGGGTTGCAAACTCTCTGTTTCCCTTTCGTAACTTTTCGGTCTTACCGAAAGAGCAAATCGGTCCCACCGAGATTGCAATGTAAACTCAGTGTTTCCCCTTTGTAACTTTTCGGTCTCACCGAGTTCCACTCGGTCTCACCAAAAGAGCAAATCGGTCCCACCGAGTTTGCCTGACCAACTCTCTGGTTAGCTAATTACCAAATTCGGTCTCACCGAGTTTGTGTAATCGGTCTCACCGATATTACGTTATGCCCAAACCCTAACCGAATCGGTCCTCCCGAGTTGCATGTCAGTCCCACCAAAATTCCTAACGGTCACTAGGTTTACTATTTCGGTCAGACCGAGTTTTCTGATTCGGTCCCACCGAGATTGGTAAATTGTATGTAACGGTTGGATTTTGTGTGGAGGCTATATATACCCCTCCAACTCCTTCTTCATTCAAGGAGAGAGCCATCATAACACACACACCATTCCAACTCATATGTTCTAAGAGAGAACCACCTACTCATGTGTTGAGATCAAGACATTCCATTCCTACCATATGAATCTTGATCTCTAGCCTTCCCAAGTTGCTTTCCACAAAAACCCTCTTTCCACCATATCCAAATCCTATGAGAGAGAGTTGAGTGTTGGGGAGACTATCATTTGAAGCACAAGAGCAAGGAGTTCATTACCTACACACCATTTGTTACTTCTTGGAGAGTGGTGTCTCCTAGATTGGCTAGGTGTCACTTGGGAGCCTCCGACAAGATTGTGGAGTTGAACCAAGGAGTTTGTAAGGGCATGGAGATCGCCTACTTCGTTGAAGATCTACCACTAGTGAGGCAAGTCCTGTGTGGGCGATGGCCATGGTGGGATAGACAAGGTTGCTTCTTCGTGGACCCTTTGTGGGTGGTTGCTTCTTCGTGGACCCTTCGTGGGTGGAGCCCTGTGTGGACTCGCGCAACCGTTGCCCTAGGGTGGAGCCCTGTGTGGACTCGCGCAACCGTTACCCTTCGTGGGTTGAAGTCTCCATCAACGTGGATGTAGGATAGCACCACCTATCCAAACCACGGGAAAAACATCCGTGTCTCCAATAGTGTTTGAATTCTCCAAACCCTTCCCTTTACATTCTCGCAAGTTGCATGCTTTACTTTCCGCTGCCCATAAACTCTTTGCTTGCTTGAGTGATGTGATGATTGCTTGACTTGTCCTAAATTAGCTAAAATCTGCCAAGAACTAAAATTGGGAAAAGGTTAAGTTTTATTTGGTCAAGTAGTCTAATCACCCCCCCTCTAGACATACTTTCGATCCTACAAATACAAGCTAGACATCCGGCTGGAGTGGTGAGCATGATCATCTAGGACCTCAGAGCCTGGTGGGAGGCGGGCTGCTTCGCCACCATCGCAGCTTTTTAGTTGGCTCCCAGGTGATGCCTATCTTTGCTGGGCTTGTCACTGGCTCGGCCAGTGCCCTGACTAGCTATTTGTCTTCTGGTGCTCACGGGATGGTGGTTCATGTAAAAAAATATCTTTCCTTATCTTACCGACTTCGGCCTTTCGAATACAAGCTAGACACCATATGGAACATGCAACCACATAGGACACTGCAAAGTTAAAGCAAGCACCTGGGATGGTGGTTCATTGCGAGCGAGGTCATCAACTCTAGAGCTACGTTTACCGTGTCCATCTGCTGGCATTGCACCCTTTATAGCGTTGTAACGTGTCTTACCTACCCGCATACGAATCTGGAGCGACTTCTCTCTTTTCTTTTTGGCTTCTCTCATGGCAGCAGAGTCTGAAATACCCTTGCATAAAAACACAATAGTGAGAGTAAGGGTGAAGTGTGTGCAGAACTAGTGCACTGTAAAAGTAGAAGATAGCAGGTGGCTGAAAAATAAATGACAGGAGACATATGATAGCTCTACAACATTGCATGGCAAACAAAATTAGATTCTACTCCATATGATTTTGTAATATATGAGCACAGGAAATGCAGGTACTCCTCCAGCACACCACCACATGTGGTCATATCTAAGATAGCAGTCGACTGAAAATAAATAGGTCAGTCGATTTTTTAATGAACTGTCCGATCTATAAGGAACGGGCAGATGGCCTTCCTCTACCTCCCGCCAGTCACTGTTGACGATCTTTCTCGAACCGCCAGCGACCACCAGCCCAGACCCCTGCCTCTGCCGCCCCGCCCTCCCATCGACCTGACACCACCGCCGTGCTTGGCAGCGCCCCCAGGCCATCCCTTTAATCCCGGCCGACCTCCAGATCGGGCGCCAGTAGCTCTAGGCCGCACACGCCCCTAAGATAAACACCAAGGCGCTGCTTCCCCGGCGTAATAGGCGTACTAGCGCCTGTTACGCTAGGGAATGCTTCCGTTAATTGGGAATCAACTGTCCAGAAATTGAAATTCAGGGGGGGCGATGGACCTCTAGCTAAGGTGAAATAGTATATGAGGAGAAACCTTGTGCATCGCGAGTTACTAGGAACATCTAGTATCAAGAAGAAGCGGTCAACTAGTGTCTTCTGTGGGATGAATACCGTGCAAGCAGAGACGTAAGATTTGCACGAATAAGGGAAGAGGAGTACCTTTTTCGGTCGTCGGTGTGGTCACCTCCACATGTCGCGCCGATCTTCTTCTTTTTACCGGGGAAACTGATGTTCTGGAGGGTGCAGGCTTGGATGAACCCATGGCCAAATTGTTGACTGTGTTGCCGTGGTCGTATGTCGGCGGAGGGGAAGTAGATCCGAGGCGGCGAAGGATGGCGTAGCAGGAACAGGTCCGGTGCGGTGGAGGGTGGCGAAGTTGGAGCGGCAGTTGTGAGGCGCAGGACGGCGTGGCTGAACTGGCTCGGGTACGGACGGCTCGGCCTCGGCTTCAACTACTAGCCGTGGAGGGCGTTGTGGTTGAGGTTGCGGTGGACGACGACGTCGGGTATCAGCTCAGGCGTGATGGAGGAGGGCGGCGGTTGATGGGTGGGATGGGGTGGCGGACGGAGGACGCCGGGGTTTCGTGGCTGGTGGAGAGGTAGTTTTGGCGCCCACGGAGTATGGATGGGGAATTGGACGGGTGGGGGGGAACCATGTTTCGGTCTAGGACACGCTTGTTTTTGGCTTTTTTGAACAGAAGATGGGACGCGCTTGTTTGAAATTTGGGGAAAGTACAAACTTTGCCCCCCTCTTAAATTTCGGACCTACTGCGGGTCGGGGGTAGGATGGTAATCCCAGGTGTCCGAAATAGTGGGCGGGAGCGATTTCGGCCGCGTGCATGTGTGCTTAGGCGGCCATTGTGTATGAATGTTTTTCAGATGCGGTTGCGTGGCGTCTAGATGAAGCTACAAACCTACCCCGGTTTAGACCTTTGGACGTCGGGCCGGTAGGTTTCACGAGTCAGAGTTATTAGAAAAGTAATTTCCTTGTACTACCAAACATTGGTCTCGCGCGGTTTCGGGCGAGTAGAGGCTCTTTTGGTGCTTCGTTTGAAATTTTGAAACACAAGCATTCATGTTTAGAGTACTCTTAAACTATTAGGATTGACCTAAATAGACAACGTTATATTTGACCTTGTATGTTTGAAAACCTCATTAAATTATTCGCTTCTTCTTGAAATTTTGACACTTGAAAATTCTATAACTAAGATTATTTTGGATTGGAGGAGCTAAATTTGAATCTATTTTGTACACAACTACATATGCTATTATGTACAAAATCAGAGAAAAAATTGGTGCCCCATAATTTAGGTATGGTTTACAAATGCCATGATATCAAATTCAAATAATTGAATGGGCGTCATGTTGAATTCAATTTTTTTAAACCACCTTAAGTTGAATTCAAATGTATGCTAGTTCATAGGTAGCTATTTATAATGTCCATTGTGTAACTTTCATATGTATAGTGTGCTCTACACACACAACATGAACTATACTCACGTTTATGTTCGATTGCTAAAGCGATGCATTGTCTGGAGTTCAAAATACTAACTATGTGGATCAATTGTATCGAATAATAATATAGACATGCTCAAATTCGATGGAATCTAGATGTCTGATGGATCAATGACCGCTCCTTACGCGAATTGCAAATATCATGATCCCATCCTAATATTTGGATACAATTTATATCTTTAATCAATGTGTAGAGCAGTCTTTTACATGTAGTTTCACTCTCCATCGGTGGTCTCTAACACATGCTCACACACTCTCTCCCGAGGTGTCTTTCCCGCACACATGCTCTAGATATAATCCTCCCTCCCTCTCGTAATCATTTACAACTGTTTCCACTAACCTTTATCACAAGCACTCTTCCTCTCGCAAACATACACACGCACAATCCTCATTGACCCTTTCTATATACATGGGCCTGCCTACGTGTCTCATGTATGCACATTATCTTTACGCCTGTCTCTCACGCATTGTCTCACACCTTTCTTCCTAATCGATGAGTATGATTCTAGCAGAGCATTCTATAGGATGCCCCTTAAAGTTAGGTTGGATGAATAGTAATATCAGAGATAAAGGGGTTACCTTAGTCCGAGAACCTAGGGTTACAAATCCTAGCCGGCTTTGTCAGTGGACACAAAGTCCTTCACAATTCTGCTATCTTTGTCTTGTACGACTAGTCATCCATGGTCTTCCTAAATGCGTCACGGGCCGACCAATGTGGCGCAGGATGGAACCGAACGAAGGGCCTCACCTCGACCCACCGGACCTCACGCGGTGACACACCCTCTGCCCCCACGTCTCATGATCTCCTCAGACCCACACATACCAACACAAACACCACACACACAGAAAATTTCTCTTGGTGCCTCTATTCCCTCCCCCCTTGCATATACACACTCAAGGGAATGGAATCTCTTGTCTTGACGTCATATTCGTCTCTCTCTCTAGACCACTCTCATTTCTTGTGCTATATATCCCACGCCCCCCCCATCGGCCCCTCTATCCATGCCTCTCTCGAATACGTAATACACACACATACCTCTCTAGGCCCCGCCAAATGCATCAACTACACATTCACGCATGTTACATCACGTACCCCATTGATCTAAAAAGCCCTCTCTTCACGTTTATTTCGCATACAGCATTCCTTTTGAATAAAGTGTGGCCAAAAACTTATTTTAGAGTTTCTACATATATTCAACATTACAAAGTTATATGGAGGAGTACGAATGCTAATTTGCATTCCATGGTGCCCACAATGATATTTATTCCGCACTGTGAATTTGTATATTTTTATACTATATACAAAGTTATTCATAATAAAGAGAAATGAAGAGCATCTGTCTCTCTCTCTCCATCGCATACCCCCCTGTACGCCCCTTTCACGTATGCACACAAAACTATCTCCAGGTCCTCTAAAAGTAAGCCCCCAGAAAATTCACGCATGTTTCATCTTTCTCTCGCGATATATGCAATGACAATCATTGTATTTGAAGCAAAAGCACGATACGTACATTGGACTTCAGAATCCACTCATTAAGGTCACCATTTATGTTTAGTGGTTATTATACAGTCACGGGCTCACCGTACAACTCTGTATTTGCTCATGACATGACTAGTTAACCAGTTAAACGCTCCACGTGGAACCTCTAGTGTTGCATCACATTATCTCACTACCATCGTGCCCACCTGTCGACTTGTATCTACTCTACATCTACATTCTTATAAAATACATAAAATACACTCTTATAAAAAAACAGAGTTGGTGATGATGGTGTGCCTACCATCCTGCAATATAGGCCGTCCGATTTATATCTGACGGATAGGAAAGAAACTATGGCAATTTTGCAAAAAGGTACCCACACACCTCTCCACATTTGCAAATAAGGCCTTCCCTCGTTCATCCTTTTCTATCACAAGATAAACAAGTCATACAAATGCATCTTGATGTTACGTGCAACGCACGGGCATCTTGCTAGTAAGAATGAAAACAAACGACAAAAACATATTTGGACGGTGGTTTGAAGTCATTACCGCGGGCACAGCGGACAAGGTGGCCTTGTATTGGTATGCTGAGCCATCTGTTTTAACACACAGGAGCTGGTGTGGTGATTATACACACACGCACGCATGCACACGAACTGCATCCACGCAACACATGCACCCACGCACGCACGCAACACTCACACGTACACACGCAACCACGCACGCACGCAACACTCACATGCACGGACGCATGCATGCACACACCAGTACACCACACGACCAACACACACTCTCATGCTCAAGTGCTCAACCTACACGTGCATGCGCACACATCAGGCCCTGACAGACACATACACAACCAGGTGATTCCCGTGCACGGGTTGGAGCCTTGTCGCACCTGCGTAAATTTGTGTTTATCTGACCTTTTGCCTATGCAAACTGACAGGTGGGACCCACAAGGAATGTGGTCAATTTAACTAGTCAACATGGCGCCACGCAGGCTATTTGGCCGGTTAACAGAGTGCAATCCGATGCTGAATTGTGAGCAAGTGACCATATAATCACCGCAAAACGTATATAGTGACCGTAATCAGCTTATTCTGAAGTTCGGTGACTGTATTACGCTTTTCTCTCTGTATGCCCTCCAAAACTACATCTCTACACGTTCTCGCATGTTACATCTAACAACTATGCAATACATCACTACTACTACACTCTAACACAATAAATCATATGTGTTTTTAGTTTTACTAGATATCATATTGTTACTTATAATTATTCAGTTTGCATACATTAAAATTTCCTTTGAAATGTATGGCCAGTATCATCTACCGCGCAGGAAAAATCCCGCCCTTTCCTGTTTAATCGGGTTTGTATCGATGGATCATGCGAAACAACAAAACTATAGTACTATACAGTACAAGTGACAGTTCACTGGGCCGTCGTGTCGTCTACTCCTCCGTCGTAAGAGTGGAGCACTCGCTTTCATAAATCTTCTAGTCCCTTTCGCCGACATGTGGGACATCAAGCTACCGGGTCCACGTGCCATACCGGAATATAGTGCAAAGCAGCCGGGGTGAAGCACCCCACTCATGGCGTCGGTGTTGTAATGAGCAATGAGGCGTCAAATCACAAAGCTGCACCTTTCCCGCAGTTAAGTTGGAGGGACGAAGCAACCATCATTTCACTCGTTGCTGAATCCGCTTCTCCCTCATCTTCTTCAACTTAACCACGTGTTGATTCTGCCGTTGTTCTGCCTCATGTGGGACACGGATCGGCTTGGTAAAGCACTGACACGTGGGACCGCATGTTAGCAAACCGCGAGGACAACGTCCTCCGAAAATAAGAAGCCTAATCCTAGACTTAAAAAGGGCTACGTAGCTGCTACGTATACTTTCCATCTAATCTATATATGCCCCCCTAATTTTCAGGTGGGTGGGCCTAATCCTCTCCTTTAATCCAATCAAATAGTCCCACATCACATCAGTTCGTAACTTTACGTAAACCATTACGTGGATGTAGCATTGCTCAAATAAGAAACCTCCCCCGCCATCCACGCGGAAAAATCACCTCCTTTTTACTAATCTTGATTCTATAATTTTTTAGATCAATATAATTGAGATTTGTATAGATAGCACACAGGAGCAAAACCAAGTGGTATGGTTAAGGGCATCCACAATGTGTAGCCAAATGTGAAAATAGCTTTTGGCATCGTGGGAACCATTGTGGATGGTGTTGCCAAAGCCAAAAAGATGGAACCGAAGCTCCCTGATTGATTGATTGATTGATTGAAGGAATAGAAAAATGCAACGTCTCTCCTCTTTCTCCCATGCTTGGATGCATGTAGTACAGTATAGAGCACAGAGTCTACTCCCCTGTCCCTTCTATCACAAATCACAAAGCAGTGAGGCGTCAAATCACAAAAGCATGGACGAAGCAACCATCATTTCACTCTTTGCTGACTCTGCTTCTCCATCATCTTCTTCGAGAAACCATCTCACCGCACTAGTACTCCTAGTAGTACTCCCTCCAGTCCTTTTTTGTCTGCGTCTAAGAAAATTTCGTTTTCCCCGCAATGCTCTGCGCATTGGCATTTTTTCGCTGCTCTTTCCAACCGGGCCCTCAATCCCTTTCCACCGCATACGTGCCTGCAGTAATCCCATCTCTCTTTCCCATGTGCTTCGCATCTTCCCAAGGCAGAGAGAGCTGCTGTCATGCAGAAACAGGAGAGAGAGAGCAAGAGGCGCATGCGTGCAGAGAGATGGATAGGGGAGAGAGACAGACGACCTGCATGCATGCGGAAGTGAGAAGGTTGGTTTGCATGGCGCTGCATTAATCAAGCGATGAGGAGTGAGATGGTTAGCTCTTTGGTCTTTGGAGAAAAAAATACGCATTAATTGACACGTGAAACGAGGATTTGTATCGATTAAATCCCGCGAAGGAAAAACCCGCCTTTCTTTTTTAACACTAGTACTCCTAGTACATACGTACTTATCCTGTTTGGGTCTAGCCTTGCATTGCCAAACTTCGCCGCACATTTTTGCCAAGCTTGCCTAAAGTTTTCAAAATGAGAAGGAGGTACACTTGCACATGGCTATCGCGGGCGCGCCGCACCCTCACACGGTCGCTCCTGCACGCCGCAAACCCAACCAAGGGAACGCACCCTCACTGACACGTGCTGTCGCATGTGAACAAACCAAACTCAGCCATCCTATCACTGACACATAATTTTCGTTCATAGAGTATGATTATCCAACCGCATGTTGGGGAGTATCCGTACGGCCCATGCGGTGGTCTGCTGGGGAAGAAGAAGAGGTGAGGAAGAAGGAAAGAAGGGTTAGGAGACGTAGGATATTCATCCAACCGCTTGAAATGGTAGACTGACCCAAGTCAGGCGACTTGCATAACAAATATATGTTTTACACAGCAAAAGATCCATAAAAACAACAACATAAAGAAAAACTATCACTGCTCGCAGAAAGAGACGACCTCGTCGTCTTTGGCTGCCGGCGCGAACCAGCCGTCGCTGCCGACGTGTGTCTCCGCACCGTGGTTGTCCTCGGCCTCCAGCTACTCGTTCAAGTAGAGCGTGTAGGTGCTCTGCAAGGACGAGAGCACAGCCCGGTTCAAGTCGACGACATCCGGTTCCGCCTGCAGGAGGTCCTCGATGGCAGCGGCATCCGCGCACTCCGCGTCGAGTCGAGCCTTCGCCACCCGGTTCAAGTCCAGGACGTCCGATTCCGTCTGCAGGAGGGCGTCAATGAGAGCGGCATCCGCGCGCTCTGCGTCGAGTCGAGCCTCTGCCGCCCGGTTCAAGTCCAGGACGTCCGGTTCCGCCTGCAGGAGGGCCTCGATGGCAGCGGCATCCGCGCGCTCCGCCTCAAGTTGAGCCTCTGCCGCCCGGTTCACATCCACGACATCCGGTTCCGCCTGCAGGAGAGCCTCGATGGCAGTGGCATGCGCACGCTCCACGTTGAGTTGAGCCTCTGCCTCCCAGTCCTCCTTTAGTATCGCCATGTTGAACTGCTGGTCCACCTGCACCATGGGGGACTCGGATGCCGGCACAAAGTAAACGTCCATCGTCTCATACCCATCGGGGGCCTTCTGCGTCGCGACCTCCACCATGAACATTGGATCGGCTTCCTCCTCCTCGTAGCTTGGCTCTAGAGAACTCGGGGATTGGCTCGCCGCAAAGCGAGCTTGGGAACGGAGGTCTGTGGCGCCGACCGCCGCCGCAACGCGGCGCTCCGGCGTCAGCATCTTGTAGTAAGTGATCTTGCAGCGCACCATGGCTTTCCGGCGAACTAGGGGACACTTGATGCGGCCTAGGGGATCGAAAGGTGGGGGAATGGGCTGGAGATTTGGTGTGGTTTTAGGGCAGTGGCTGCCATAGGCTGAGCAGCGAAGGTTCTGGTGTGAATAGTGGTTCCGGTGACGACCGGTCAATTGGTTTTTACTGTACATCGCTCTTGTCGCGTTCGCGTTGCAGCCCGGCACGCTGGACCCTCCATGTCGCTCACCGAATGGAACGCGCTTCGTCTTGCATTTTCGCTTGCTTGTGGGACCGCAGTTGAGAGCAAACCGATGTCCCTCCCCCTCCCCCTCCCGCGTCATTTATTATACCACCACTCCCTACGTTTTATGCGGAGTAAATAAAAACAGAGGGAGTATACTACGGATGAGGATCCCCTGACGTGGCCGAACGCATTGAGTAACTGACGTGCGGGGCCTAGCAAGCATGGGGTCCGCCAGTAAGTGACCGAAAGGGAGGGTAAGGCAGGGATACCTACGTCAGAGGATCCACTTCCACTGTACTACTTTGACCAAATGTTAGAGTAATAATATATGACATGCAACTTACACAAATGTTAGAGTAATAATATATGACATGCAACTTACACAAAGCATACAGGGTATAATGCATTTTTCGGGGCTAACTTTGACCAAATGTTAGAGTAATAATATATGACATGCAACTTACACAAAGCATACGGTCAAATTCATATGTGAAAGGAGTTTCCAATGATATAATTTTCACATTATACATCTCATGTACTATTAATCTTGTCAATAGTCAAATTGGAAACCATCTCGAGTACAAATCTAGGAGTACGTACGAATCTAACAATATTGATTGGGCGTTGTTGAATGTTGATACCTTTTTTTATCAAAGTAGAGATACTTTGACTACACATAAAACTTATATGTAAACTAGAAAGGATAGGAGGGAGTATATTGTGCGTTCAAAAACGAAACGAACATTGAATACCCTTTATATATGATTTGCAGATGCTATGATCACCGGTTCAAAATTTTGAATCCGCCTTAGGTATCACGTGCCCCCACTTGTTCCCTCTCGATTTCATCTCGGGGTCCGGAGATCTATTGAAAGAGGACTAGGGTGGGTACATGCGAATGATACTTGGTGGAATGTTCAAATGAGGCATGCGGGAGGATGGACTCGACTGGAGGGCGACATGATCGATGGAGAAGAGGGTTGGAGAGGAATGAGAACTAAGCAAACGCCACATGATTATACTTGAGCGGCTCAAATAAACAATAATTGTCTCGCTTGGCCTACATAGTGAAAGGCCTAATGCGCAACGCGGAGCACTAACGCTCGAATATGGCCGGGAAAACAGGGAAACCGACATGTGGGGCAGACTAGTCCAATGGAGGAGCTGGCCCATGACCTCCTCGCCACCGAAAACCGTTCATGTGGGTCATTGGGGCCAACAACAGGGCGCAGCTCCAGCGCCGCCTCTGGACACGGCGACCGCGGTGAGCGACATGCTCATATCGTAGCTAGACACGGTCTGTTTCAGTGTGCCGAGGGTGGCGTTAGTGTTGTGACACGACCAATGGTATGTTTGGTTTGTGCCCAAGGTTGCCCCATCAAAGCATTGGGTAGCCAAAAATTTTGTTGAGGTATTGGTTGCCCATGATTTGGCCGACATTGGCAAGAAAAATGAACTAGAGTTGGCTAGAGTTCATTGGCATGCCAAAGAAATGGCAACCATCCAAACAAAGACCAATCTTTTGGTCATGACCAAAATTTTGGTTGAGGTATTGGTTGCCCATGATTTGGCCGACATTGGCAAGAAAAATGAACTAGAGTTGGCTAGAGTTCATTGGCATGCCAAAAAAATGGCAACCATCCAAACAAAGACCAATCTTTGGGTCATGACCAAAATTTTGGTAAGGTGCACTTTGGCCACAATCCAAACACACCCCAACACCCGGCTCGTCGAGGATGCACAGGGTGCCGCGACGCATCCGCGGAGTGGTGTGGCAAGGCCAACTGCATCCTCTGGACCTGAGACCATGCCGGGTCATCTTGCTTTTTCAATGACATGCGTGGATCGCATGTGAGCAAAGGGCATCTCCAACGTTGCCACGACCGTAGCTGACTACCCTGGCACACCAAAACCCTCGTCCCTCGCGCTATCGCGTGGTGCGTTCCCAGCCGGCGCCAGCTACCCGCATTCATGTTGTCCGTTCGTATGTTGTCGTTAAGAGGCTCGGTGCCTGAGGAACCAACTCCGACGACTTAATGACGCACCCGGACGCTTGGACTCACCGGAATGCGCTACTTAAAGCAGAAACGCCCAGCTAACCTCCACACCATGGCACATCGTCGTCCTACCTGGCACCACATCCGCCATGACCGCAAGTGCGAATGCTCTGCGGGAGAGCTTGTCTTCGGGGATGAAGCTCGAGGTCGCCGCCCTCGCTCAAGTCGCCTCTCGCGACGCAATATTGGCGTAGCCGGACGCGGACGCGACCGCACAAGCGGTGGCCACGCTGGCGACCGACAACAGGAGCACCGTCAGCCACACGTCCTACTTGTCACCATCCAACGTCCGGCACCGCCGAGGTCGGGGACTCCTCCAAGGATGAGTAGGGCATGGGAGGCGGCAAGGCATGGTGTGCCAACTGGCCGGTCCGT
The DNA here is from genome assembly GCF_003073215.2 of Triticum urartu. Taxonomy (NCBI): domain Eukaryota; kingdom Viridiplantae; phylum Streptophyta; class Magnoliopsida; order Poales; family Poaceae; genus Triticum; species Triticum urartu. The sequence continues at coordinate 234,953,230 of NC_053025.1, read as the reverse complement.
ATCCCGTGTTCTACTCTTCCTCGTCGGAGACCGCACCTTCACTTCACGGGTCTTGAACCCCGCCCCCGTACATAGAGATCGTAGATGGAGGACGTTGGTCGCCACCATAGAATAGGTTTAGGGTCGGGTTTCTTTTATTTTTCTGTCCTATAAAAGTTCGAAATGTAATGAAAATCTGTCGTGTTTGTATTAATCTCGGCCGGTGTATATGAACTTTCACAATAATATACATTTTGTAGGAGTACTAGCAAGATGCCCGTGCGTTGCACGAAAGATCAAGATCTTGTGGGAGAAAAGGATGAACGAGGGAAAGCCTTATCTACAAATGTGGAGAGGAGTGCGGGTAAATTGTCATAGTTTGCTTCCTATCCGTTAGATATAGATCAGACGGCCTATATTGCAAGATGACAGGCACACCATCATCACCAACTCTGCTTTTTATTAAACCGAGACAAATCTAACATGCGAAGTAAAATAAACACATAGGGTCTATACATACACAAATTATCTTAGGAACTCCAATAGTACGTCCACTACACACTCACGCATTTCACATCTTTCTACATTTACGGGAACCTACGAAAGGGTTAATGTAAATTGCCTATCTCTCTCCTCCCCTGATTTTCATGGTGGTGGGCCCCTTCCTCCCCCCAATCTACAATCAACAGCTCACACATTTCACATTACGTTAATTACGTAACTGGGATTACGTAGGTGTAGCATTATCGTCCTAAAAACCCAACTAAGCCAACCTCCCAGCATATCACGCAGGAAAAGACCCGGCCGCGCCGTTTTAGTCGGGATTACCTGATTACTAGTAGTAGTATCGATGGATCGCGCGAAGCAACAAATTTTTTTTTGAGGGGGCGAAGCACCTAGTTTAAAAGGAAAAAAGGCGGTACACTCACATCACTGCTGTCGCGGTCGCATTGCACTCCACACACGTTCGGTCCTGCACACGGCTCACGCAAAAGGAACGCGCTTCGGCTTGCCTCTTCACTGACATGTGGGACTGCACTTGGAGAAACCGACCATGCGCCAAACTCCCCCCGCCCACCACACCGCGAAAATCCCCCCCCAAAAACCCCAAACCAACCGCCCTTCGGCCAACTAGCCAATAATATTCCGCAAACCCCCTCCCCCCTGTCCCCCTCCACTCCATTCGCTCTGCCAAAGCCGCCCACCGCGCCGTGCCGATACGTCGGCGCCGCGGTTCAGCGATCCTATTGCTCCCACAGTACGCTCTCGTAGACTGCCGTCCTCTAGCCGCGCCGCGACCTCTGGCTACGTTCTTGTGGAGGCGCAGGACGGTCAGCGCCGCCACTGCTGGCGACGTTCATGTGGAGACGCACGGCGGTCAGCTTCTCCCACGGTACGCTCATTCTAGATTGAGGCCCTATTCATGTCAGTGTAGCGCTGAATGTTAGCTGATAGACGCTGTTAATCTCACTGTTTGCCGAAGTAGTTTACTGTCAATATGCTCTGCTTAAGAAGCTTCCTTGCCCTGTTCTGCACTCAATCTGCTTAGCTGAGATGGCATGCCAAGGCCGATTAGTTGCTAAAATATCCTGCCATATATTTATTGTGACGTAGATTGCCATGGTCTAGTAGCCAATCTGTTAGGTGAAATAGCTCTACACTGTTTTATACTCGATCTTTGTTGCTGCGATGGCCTTTGATAGTTCGATGGCTGTGTGCTCGGCCTCATTGACTGCTGAAACAGCCTGCCATAACTTGGCACTCAAATCTGTTTGCTGAATTAGCTTTACATATATTTCGTTACTTAGATCTGCTCGTCCAAATATCTTGCCATAGCTTTAGACATCGACCTAGGTATTTTTTTCTGGACTTCATAAAAAGCATATATGTTTTTCATGTAATATCTAGTAGAAGAACTAATTTGTATGTCTAACAGATGGATAGGACTTGGATAACTTCTGCTCGAAGATTCTCCGCTGCATATGTCGAGGGGGTTGAAAACTTCATGAACTTTATCAGAGCTGAGTACGGTGGTCCGAAATCAGATGTGCTCTGCCCGTGTAGCAATTGTATGAATTCAGTTACAAGACCCCAGTCAATTGTGCAAAATCATCTACACTTGTATGGGATGTCGGTCACATATACTAGGTGGGTTCATCATGGTGAAGCTGTGAATGTCAATGTTATTGACTACATGGAAGCAGCAGATCACCATCTTGACCTGCCTAATGCTCAGGTGGAAGAGGAGGAGGAGGTGGTGGTGGCGGAGCCAGTGAGTTTGACCAACATTGAAACAATGCTACGAAATGCTCGTGCATTCCATGAACTTTCACCTGCAGAAGAAAAACGGTGGGCCCACATGTTGGAACAATGCAACGTTGCTGTCACCCCAGGAAATAAGCTGTCAGTATTCTCAGCTATGGTCACCTTTCTTCAGGTGAAGACATCTGAGCGGATGACCAACAAATCATTCGATGCGATGTTGGCTGCTTTCCGCAAATCTTTCCCAGGTGCGTCTGAGCTGCCACACACCTACAGTAAAATGAAGAATTTCCTTCGTGCAATTGGAATTGGATATGATATGATCCATGTTTGTAAGAATAATTGTGTTCTATTCTGGAAGGATTATGCCAACTTAAGTGAATGCCCGAAATGCAAATCATCAAGATGGAAAGATGGCGATGCTGTGAAGAGGATTCCTCATAATGTTCTGAGACATTTGTCTAATTACACCAAGATTGCAGAGGTTGTTTCATGATGCTGAAACAAGAGAGGATGTATTGTGGCATTCTAGGAACCAGGAGTACAGAGATCAGAATGTAATGAGCCATCCATCTCATGCTAGTGAGTGGAAAAGCTTCAATGATAAACACAAAGAGTTTTCTGCTGACCCGAGAAACATTAGACTTGGCTTAGCTTCAGATGGATTTAACCCATTTGGCCACCAGAGTGCCACATATAGCATGTGGCCAGTGCTTGTTATCCCTTACAACATGCCTCCAAATGTCTGCACCAAAGAATCAAACTACATGATGGCCTTGCTCATCCCAGGTCCAAAAAGTCCTGGAAAGGATTTTGATTTGTTCATGGAGCCTCTAGTGGAGGAACTTTAACAACTATGGAAGGGTGTTCTCACTCGAGACCTATATAATAGCCCATCAGCTGATTTCTTTCTGCGTGCTGTTATAATTTGGTGCATCCATGATTATCCGGCTTTGGGCACTATGTCAGGGCGAACGACACATGGTTACAATGCATGTGTTCGATGTGACAGGAACCCGCTATCATACGCAATACTTAGCAAGACCTGTTACATTGGACACTGCCGTTTCCTTGCCAAGGACAAGCCGCATCCTAGAAAATACCGAAGACATGTGTTCAATGCAAAGCATGAAAACTGTGATGTGCCAAAGAGGCTCACCGCCGATGAGTTGCAAGTGGAATTAGAGAAGGTCAGGCATATTACACCAGGAAACCATCCTGGTAATGGTAGCGGGAAAAGGAAGTGTGGCAGGGTAGAAGAGAGATTATTGTTTACCCGCAGGTCCACTTTGTGGGACTTGGAGTATTGGAAAGATTTGGATCTGCGGCATAATCTTGATGTGATGCACATCAAGAAAAATATATGTGACAGCATTATCGGCACACTTCTTAATATTGAAGGCAAGACGAAAGATACCTTAAAATCTAGGATTGATTTGACACACCTGGGTATCAGAAAGGATTTGCAGGTGCAAGATGAAGGTAAACCACGGGATATGGCACCAGCTGTGTACGTCTTGGACAAGGTAAAAAGAAAAGAATTATGTGAGGTCCTATCATGTGTGAGATTCCCACATGGATTTGTTTCCAACCCTGAAAGGAGAGTCAATGCAGATGGAAACAAGGTACAAGGGTTGAAAACTCATGACTGCCACGTCCTACTTCAAAGGGTTTTACCTATTATCCTTAGAGGATTGGGCCGCCCTGACTTATACAGATCAGTTGCAGAGTTGGGACAATTCTTCAGGGAACTCTGCAGTAGGAATATCAGGATAGATGCTTTGGAGCGTCTTAGAGACAAGATACCAACTATCCTATGCGACCTTGAGAAGATATATCCTCCAGCCTTCTTTGATGTGATGGTGCATTTGGCTATTCATCTACCTGATGAGGCACTGCTTAGAGGTCCAGTACAGTATGGCTAGATGTACCCTATTGAAAGGCGGCTAGGCACTTTCAAGGGCTATGTTAGGAACAGAGCTAGACCCGAGGGTTCCATTGCAGAGGCCTACATTGGAACAGAAGCGTTGACATTCTGCTCAAAATACATTGAAACAGCTGATCATCTTAGCAAAGAGGTGGGTGAAGACAATCCCGGGCTCAATGTTTTCGATTATTCTGTTCGAGTTACAGGGAAGAGTCGACAAGAGGACAAACCTAAAGATTTGGACAAAATGGTTTGGTATGTGTTGAATAACTGTCCTGAGATACTACTGTATATCAAGTAAGTGCAGTACTGCAGCTTATACATCGTAATCTACTAAACTTGCAGCACATTCTTATATATTTAGATGTTTGACGCGATCACTATGTTGTGCAGCATCTACAAAGAGGAGTTACTTCCGCAAAATCCAAGAAACATTGACAAACTGGTTATGGCAGGATTTGTGAAATGGTTCAAGAACCATGTAAGCTTTTGAAGTGCACTGTCAGTTTTTTAAATATATTGAGTACATAAGATGGTCGGCTCGTCTATTTTCTAACCATAGGTTAAGAAGATGCGGGAGGATGGGTAGGAAGTTGATGATGCCCTTTACTCACTAGCAATGGGTCTTGATACTCGGGTAAGACATTATGAATCTTGCGTTGTTGGAGATGTGCGCTACAACACACTTGCACGAGACGAAGGCAGGAAGACACAAAATAGTGCCATCATGAGCACAGATACGTATGACAAAGAGACAACTGAAATGTATGCTAACATAATAGACATTGTTCAATTGCAGTATATCTCCAGTTTCAAGGATCGTTGGTATGTGGTTCTGTTGTGCTGTTGTTGGTTAACTTGTTTTCCAGGATCGCAAAACCCAGAGCTGATGATTACTTCAAAACCATCAATGTCAAGGCGGCGTACGAGACCAACGAGCCTTTTATTTTGGCAAATCAAGCAACACAGATATTTTTCTTGGAAGACACATTTGCATGTAGCGATGACTCGAGAGTATTGCAAAGGTTTGAGCAGAGGAATTCGTTCAATGAAGTTGCACAACAAGATGATGCTTACACTGCTCCTGATGTACAAGATAACACAGATGTTCCTAATATCTTTGAGAACCATCACGTCAATGACTCCGGCTAAAAGATTGCATGTCGTGCTGTGGACATACAAGAGTTGATCAAGAAGAAGCCAACGTTCGAGGACGTTGAGGACGAAGAAGAAGATGACACTATGGGGAATTACGATTCAGACTGATACACATGGCAAAGATGTTGACGCTGCTGCTGCGGATGATGATTACATTGCTTTTGTCGTATTTTCCTGTCAGAAGATGTTTTTTTATCTACTATGTGAAATTGTGTTTGCTATGACAACTGAAACCTGATGAACATGTTGTTTAGTATTTTGCTATGAGAACATCACTTGTTATGTATGCTGATTTGTGTTTAGTGATTGTATGACAACTAAAACATGATGACATTGTTGTTTAGTTGTACTCATATTTGGTTGTGAAACTTGAATTTGATGACATAGTTTGCTGTTGGACTGCAATTTGCTCGACATCTTCGAATGAGAACAAAGCTGACCCCACAGGGCCTCTGCTATTTATTTATTTATATGAGCAAAAGGGGATACCCCCAGATTTCCGTTAATAGAAATCATTAGATGTTCACAACACTACGCCCAGCCTGCTACACAGGTTTCATTCATTACTAGTTTCAGCAAAGTGCTCATGTCGTAGCCACTGAATACATCACAAGTGCTACATACACTGCAAATAAAGAGACAATCATCCTACAGAGCACATTGATTTTGCCCATTATCTTCACAAGCTATTTCATCTCCTCATTGTTCTCAAGGCCGTTCAGAGCTGTTGCTTGGCCATGATCAGAGGAACTGCATCTTTAACCTTCTGCTCTACATCTTCCTCTTCTGCCGTTCCTTCAGTTACTTGTCCAACACCCCAACCTGCTGGTATTGGGATTCCTCGGCTAACCAAATAATCAGTGTAGTTGCATTCCCCCACATCAGCAACTTCCCAGAAATACAAATCACACGAATCTTCCCTTTTCTGCATGAATCAAATTGGAAGATCATCAACCAAACTATTAAAAAAATCAGCAACTGTCGTGGTTCTAACTCTGACAGTGATGTAGGGGGGTATGTATGGAGAGGCTAGATCTCAGCTATTGGGAAGTTGTAAACACACCAAGATGTATGAGTTCAGGCCCTTCGCGGAGGAAGTAACAGCCCTACGTCTCGATGCCCGGAGGCGGTCGACTGGATTACTGGCGTGTGAATAACAGGGGTGCGAACCCTTCATACTGAGGAGGGGGTGGCTTATATAGAGTTCGCTGGCCCCCTCCTGCCCTCAGTAATGCAGGGTTTAAGGTACATTTAAGGTTGGGCGTTACTGGTAATGCCCCTAATAAAGTGCTATAATGACCATAAAGACTACTTAACAGTTGACCGTTTGCCTGCGGAGTGACTATAGGTCTCCTGGCGGTCGAGTGGTTGGCTTCATGGTCGAGTGATAGCTTTCTGGTCGAGTGTCTTGAATCCGTTGAGTGGGATACCTTCAAGTCGATTGAAAGGTGACTTCTCCTAGGGATGTCCTAGGGTAGGGCTCCTTGGACAGGTCCGTGCCCCTACCCTAGGTACATGGCTTCATCATTAGCCCCCGAATGGATCGAGGTTAGAGTGGGGAAAGAGTTGGAGATCTTTCCGACTGGTTCTTTGGGCTACGTGAGCGCCTCGTTTTGGGTCAATCGTCACGGATGACGTTGCCAACCTTTTTCAGTCGCCTTGATCCATTCCAGGCCTTTCGTCGAGTGAATTTCTTTATTTGTGACATACCGAGCGTCGGCGCGGGCGGGGTCTTTCGTTTTGACAAGTTGTTCTGCAGCTCGCGGATGTCGTGGGATTTCGGATTTTGGGAAGCGCGCGGGACGGGAGCGGCCGCAGTAATCGGAAGCGATAAAGCGGAAGCTCCTCGATCCCCGCGTCGCCTTTTTCGCCATGTACTGCGCGCGCGTCCGCTGCGGGATTTGACTGGATAGTTTGGGCCTACCAGTCAGCCACTCGGGAGCGGCCCCTTATAAATCGCCGGCTGGGGTTTTCCAAGTAGTGCGCTCTCTTCTCCTCCTTTCTCCTTCCTCTCTCCCTTCGCAAGTCCTTCCGCCACCTCCGTTCTCGCCCCAGTGCAGCAGGCCCGTGCGAGACTTCGCCAGCGACGATGACGAAGGGCAAGACCTCCACTCTGGAGCGCGTGAAGAAGGCGGCGGCGCAGGGGAAGGGGAAAAGATCTGCTCGGGGCGGATCCTCCTCAAGGTCCGCTCTGCCCAAGGGCTGGATCCAGGGCGATTGGATGCCGTTAGTGATCCGGCAAGAGGATCTCGACGACATGGTCGAGGGGGGAGTCATTCCCCACGAGGCCACGCGTCTTCCGGGGAGACAGATCGAACCTCAACCCCGCGATGGTGAGTGCGTGCTCCTAGCCACCCACATCGACCGAGGGTTTTCTCTGCCGCCCCATCCTTTTTTCCGGAGCTTCTTGAACTTCTTCGGAGCGCAGCTCCACCACTTTACTCCCAACTCCATTGTATACCTTGCCGCTTTCATTTCCATGTGTGAGGCTTTCTTGGGTTGCCGCCCCCATTGGGGACTTTTCAAGCACATCTTTACCTGCCGTTCTCAATCGGTCAAGAAGGCCAAGTCGAGTGACGAGAGGACGCAGGTGATCCAGTTGTGCGGGGGCTTGGCGATCCAGACGAGGGGGAAGAGCTGTTTTCCATCCATTACTTTCCCGGAGTCGGTCCGTGGCTGGCAGGCGACCTGGTTCTACTGTCAGGACCAGGCGACCCTAGGACAGTCGACTGGTCTTCCTCCTTTCTCCCTCGACCGAGCTGAAAAACCTGCTTCTCTGAAAGTGGCGCCGGAGGAAAGGGCTCAAGTCAAAGTGCTGGCCGGTCGAGTGGTTGATCTTGTCCGTGAGGGCGTGACGGGCATGGATTTGCTGGAGGTCTTCCTCCGGAGGCGCATCCAACCGCTCCAGGCTCGTGACCACCCGATGTGGCTGTACTCGGGTCTCGACAACACCACTCAGATCCACCCGGAGGAGGTCACTGATGAGATGCTGGAGGGGTGGCTGTCGAGTATCACAGGAAACAAGGACAATCCCCGAGGAGCCAGGAGGGTAATTCCACTCGACAACTCGTACGACGTGGACCAGGTATGTCTCTATGCTCCTGACTGAGGTCTTGTTTTTCTTCATTGGTCTTCTTTGAGTTGGTCGATTGACCTTTGTCTTGTCTGTTGTTTTTCAGGCGACTACTGAGATGTACTCGACGCCCAATGGGGCACAGGGGCCAACTGAGGAAGGGGAGGCGAGCGGAGGTGAGAGCGGGGACGATCAAGGCGAGTGGGAGTCCGACGGTGAAGGAGAGGGAGGCGACGACGTCGACTCCAGTGAAGAGGAGGAGGAGGAGGTTGAACCCCCCCCCCCCCCCCCCCGGGGGGGGGGCCCCCCCCCCCCCCCCCCGCCCGGAGGGGCGATCCAAGCTCACACACGATCCAGCGTGGGAGCGTGGTAGTGCGACTGCTCCTGTTGGGCAGTCGTCGAAACGCCCTCGGACCTCTTCTCCTACGCCGACTGGAAAGGCTCCCAAGCACCCGCGCGCAGCGCCGTCCAAGCCGCCCAAGGCTCTGCCCAAGATGAAGATGGCCGTCCCCACCATTTCTGGGTAATAATAAAACTTGTTATCCTTTGTCGACCGTGGACGGATCCTTGGTCGATCCGTTGAACCAACCGACTGACTTTCGAGGCTTGTAGTGCTGCTACTTCTGAGATCTCTGCCAAGGACGACGACCAAGAGATGGAGGATGCTGTTACCTCCAACCCTGGTACGATTACTGACGTTCCGCTTTGAGTCGACTAAACATTTATTGCAACCCTGGTCGATTGAACGTTTCCTTTGTAGCCCCTCCTCATGTTGTTGACCTCCCGAATGACGACGACAACGAACCGCTGAGAATGAGGAGGAACAAGAGGTCGACGGCTGACAAGACCCCCCAACCTGCTCCGGTGTCTGAGGCCATGGCTCGGGATGGTGGTGACAACACTCGGGCTTCTGTGACTTTTGCCATTCCTCTGACGAGCGTGCGGCCTTCGGCGTCAACTGCGGATCCACCTTCGCTTTTTGCTGCATACCCCGTCCATGAGGACCAAGCGGCTGCTGCAAAGGAGGCTATACGCCAGGCGGGGATCATGATGGAGCAAGTGAAGATGGCTCGGGAGGCCAGCCAAGCAGCCTATGACGCGAGTTCGGCTCTTCAGAGCAACGTCCAGGTCAGTCGACTCAACACTTGGTCTGTTATGATATGCTGTTTGAAGAGTCTCTTTTCCGAAGATCTTTTGTATCTGTATCTGTACACCCACTGGGTGTAGTCCCTGAGACTACGGTGGACTGCTGGCAGTCGACTGTAGTCTCTACATTGTGTTGCTGTAGCTGTATTTCTTCACTCGGTTTTTCCCCGAAGATCTTTTTTTTGGTCGAACCAGTGGGGGCACGCTGAGTGCACCCACTGGGTGTAGTCCCCGAGACTACTGTCGAATGTTTTTGATTCGGCTGTGGTCTTAGAAACGTCGTCATTGTCTCTTAGTTACTCTGAAGCAACTTATCTTGGACGTCTGTCGACTGATTTTGCTTTTACAGAAATCCTGCGAACTTGTAGCTCGCTATACTGAGTTGGAGAAGCAGAAGATTCAACTGAACCTTGATCTGGAGCTGGCCAGAACAGAGCTGCAGAAGGTCAGAGACGGCGCCGCAGGTAAGACGACTTTGTCGACTGGTTAGTTTTTAGGCTTGAGTACCATTTTGTTATTTCCGATTCAATCATCATTTCTTCGCAGAAAAACTGAACGAAGCTCTGGCAAAGAAGGATCAGGACTTGGCTGCTGCCCGTAAGGAGGCTGATGACAAGACCGCTCTGGTCGTACAGAAGCTGGCTTCGGTCGACCACTTAGAAGAAGAGAATACCAAGCTGAAGACCGCTCTGAATGAAGCCAACAGGGAGTGTTCACGTTGGAAGAAGGAGAACCTCACCCTGAACGAGAAGATGGAAGGCATCGCTCGCAGGAGGGACGACCTGGAGAGCTACTTGAGGAGCCTCGCCAAGAAGTTGTACATCAAGCTTGAAGGTGCACATTCAGTTCCAACTGGGGTTTTTTTGTGTCGACTCAGTCTATGAAAATTGACTTATCCTTGGATCGTGTATGCAGAGCTTTGCCAGAACTTTGAAGAGGAGACTGGGCGGATCGAAACAGGTTTGGATCCAATCAACTCTCCCATGAAAGATGAAGCTGCCATGAATCTGCTCCGACTGGAATCTCGCATTGACGGCGTCGTGGACTACTTGGCTCGACTGAAGGTTGCCATGTCACGGATCGACCCGGCACTTTGGCCAGAGGCTACGCTCCAAAACGATCTCAAGTCTCTGATGACTCGACTTAACGGAATCCCTGACCGAGTGCAGGAGTGGAAGAAGTCTTCTGCTCGGTGTGGCGCTGATGTGGCTCTGTCTCTGGTCCACGTCCATTGCAAGGAGGCGCAAGAAGAGAAGCTGGCCGCCATCCAAGTTGCCAATACCAGGAAGCACAACTTTCAAGATTTCATGGAGACTTTCATCGCTGCTGCCACCCGTATTGCCGACGGGATCGACTTGGACGAGTTCGTCGCCCCTTCCAGTCCTCCACCTGAGGAGTAAAAAACTTTTGAGCTCCACTTTAAATTTGCCTCGGAATGCCGAGTGGATTTTGTAACCGTTAAACTCCGTCGAGCTAAGGGCTCGATTGCTTTGGCCTAAGGTCTGGGACCTTTAGGTATTATCTGAATTGGATTTATCGTTGAATATCTTCATGGATGATCCGTCGAGTGGAACTCGATCTTCACTCGAAATAACTTTTGTATTTGTGGTGCAGCTCCGAAGGAGAAGGTAGCAGTTGATTTGCACCTCGTCGTCCTTGCGGATTGGGTTGTGTCCTGTACTTAGGCAAACACTGGTCTGCAGCTAAGCCCCCGAGTGGGAGGTTTGCTCTCAGTCGGTAGGATTTTTAAACACTTAGGCGAGCACTGGGCTGCAGCTAAGCCCCCGAGTGGGAGGTTTGCTCTCCACTCAGTAGGATATTTTCAAACTTAGGTGAGTGCCTGACTGCAGCTAAGTCTCTAAGCGGGAGAACTTAGGCGAGTACTGGACTGCAGCTAAGCCCCCGAGTGGGAGGATTGCTCTCCACTCGGTAGGATTTTTTCAAACTTAGGCGAGTGCCTGACTGCAGCTAAGTCTCTAAGTGAGAGAACTTAGGCGTGTGTTGGACTGCAGCTAAGCCCCCGAGTGGGAGGATCGCTCTCCACTCGGCAGGATTTTTTTGAAACTTAGGCGAGTGCCGGACTACAGCTAAGTCTCTAAGTGAGAGAACTTAGGCGAGTGCTGGACTGCAGCTAAGCCACCGAGTGGGAGGATCGCTCTCCACTCGGTAGGATTTTTTCAAACTTAGGCGAGTGCCGGACTACAGCTAAGTCTCTAAGTGAGAGAACTTAGGCGAGTGATGGACTGCAGCTAAGCCCCCGAGTGGGAGGATTGCTCTCCACTCGGTAGGATTTTTTCAAACTTAGGCGAGTGCCGGACTGCAGCTAAGTCTCCAAGTGAGAGAACTTAGGCGAGTGCTGGACTGCAGCTAAGCCCCCGAGTGGGAGGTTTGCTCTCCACTCGGTAGGATTTTAAACACTTAGGCAAGCACTGGGCTGCAGCTAAGCCCCCGAGTGGAAGTCTGGCTCTCCACTCGGTAGGATTTTTCCAACTTAGGCGAAACGGATTCACAGCTAAGTCACCCACTGAGGGATTTCGCACGCAAACAAAAGTGACAGCAATTATTGGAACACTCTTGTCTTTGATAAAAATGAACTACGGGAAAAAAAATTCTTATTACATCCCGTCCAAGGGAGAACTCAAGTGTAAAAGGGGCGGAGTAGTTCCGCATTCCAAGCTCGTGGCTCGTCGATCTGGCGATCAACATTGTAGAGGTGATATGCTCCATTGTGGAGGACTCTGGTGACGATGAAGGGACCTTCCCAAGTAGGAGCAAGTTTGTGTGGTTTCTGTTGATCCACTCGGAGGACCAAATCTCCTTCCTGGAAGGCTCGGCTCTTCACATTTCTGGCATGGAATCGACGCAAGTCTTGCTGATAGATGGTCAATCTGATCATAGCCATTTCCCTCTCCTCCTCTAGGAGGTCGACTGCGTCTTGCCGGGCTTGCTCTGCTTCGTCTTCGTTATAAAGCTCGACTCTAGGGGCGTTGTGAAGTAGATCACTCGGTAGGACGGCTTCGGCTCCGTAAACCAGAAAAAATGGCGTTCTTCCGATCGATCGGTTCGGGGTGGTCCTCAGCCCCCACAAAACCGACGGAAGTTCGTCGACCCAAGCGCCTGCTGCGTGCTTGAGATCGCGCATCAATCGAGGCTTCAATCCTTTGAGAATCAGACCATTTTCTCTTTCAGCTTGTCCATTCGACTGGGGATGGGCGACCGATGCGTAGTCGACTCGAGTGCCTTGAGAGGCGCAAAAAGCTCTGAACTTGTCCGAATCGAAGTTTGACCCATTGTCAGTGATGATGCTATGCGGGACTCCATATCTGAATGTTAGCCCTCTGAGAAACTGATAGCAGTGCAAGCATCAAGATTCTTGATAGGCTTAGCTTCAATCCATTTGGTAAACTTGTCGACTGCCACAAGCACATGAGTGAAACCACTTCTGCCTGTTCTCAGTGGGCCAACCATATCTAGTCCCCAGACAGCAAAGGGCCGGATGAGCGGAATGGTCTTCAGGGCTGATGCAGGCTTGTGTGACATGTTGGAGTAGAACTGGCACCCTCCACACTTGTCGACTATCTCTTTTGCCATCTCATTTGCTCTTGGCTAGTAAAATCCTGCTCGGTATGCTTTAGCCATAATGGTCCGAGAGGACGCATGGTGACCACAGGTCCCCGAGTGGATATCATTAAGGATCATCTGACCCTCTTCTGGTGTTATGCATTTCTGACCGATTCCAGTCGCGCTTTCCCTATACAACTGTCCCTTTATGACTGTGAAGGCCTTGGATCGGCGGACGATCTGTCGAGCCTCTTCCTCGTCCTCCGGGAGTTCTTTCCTTAGGATATACGCGATGTACGGTATCGTCCAGTCGGGAGTGATTGCCAAGACATCCATGATTAGGTCGACCACAGCAGGAACTTCGACTTCAGTCGGATCTGTGGCACTTTTCGGTTGTGGGGATTCTTCTGTGAAAGGATCCTCCTGGACTGACGGCGAGCGGATGTGCTCCAAAAACACATTGCTGGGAATGGCTTCTCTCTTGGAGCCTATCTTTGCCAGATCATCAGCTGCTTGATTTTTCAGTCGGGGGATGTGATGAAGCTCTAACCCCTTGAATTTTTTTTCTAGCTTTCTTACTGCGTTGCAGTAGCCAGTCATAGCTGGGCTTCTGACGTCCCACTCCTTCATCACCTGATTAACCACCAAATCTGAGTCGCCGTAGACCATGAGGCGCCGGACGCCGAGTGAAATGGCCATGCGCAACCCATATAAGAGTGCTTCATATTCTACTTCATTATTGGAGGAATCGAAGTGGATCTGGAGAACATATCTGAGCTTATCTCCTCGGGGGGAGACCAATACTACCCCAGCGCCGGAACCATTCAGCATCTTAGATCCATCGAAGAACATGGTCCAGTGCTCCGAGTGAACTTGAGTCGGAAGCTGTTGTTCAATCCACTCGGTGACGAAATCTGCAATTGCTTGGGACTTGATAGCCTTCTTTGCTTCAAACTTGATATCTAGGGGGAGGAGTTCAATTGCCCACTTAGCCACTCGACCAATTGCATCTCTGTTGTGCAAGATCTCTGACAGTGGAGCGTCGCTGACGACTGTAATGGAATGGTCAGAGAAGTAGTGTGCAACCTTCTTCGTGGTCATGTAGATCCCATATACAAGCTTCTGGTAATGGGGATATCTTTGCTTCGAAGGGGTCAAAACTTCAGACACATAATATACTGGGCGTTGAACTCTGAAGGCCTTTCCTTCTTCTTCCCGCTCGACCGTGAGTACTGTACTGACAACTTGTCCCGTGGCCGCAATGTACAGCAGCAGAGGCTCTTTACTGATTGGGGCAGCAAGCACCGGCTAGGTGGAGAGCAGAGCTTTGAGCTCTGCAAACGCTGCATCAGCTTCTGGAGTCCACTCGAACTTGTCAGACTTCTTCATCAGTCGGTAAAGAGGCAACGCCTATTCACCGAGATGAGAAATGAATCGACTTAGAGCGGCCAAGCAACCTGTAAGTTTCTGGACATCGTGTACACGCACAGGGCGCTTCATCCGGAGTATGGTGCCAACTTTCTCGGGATTGGCGTCGATTCCTCGTTCGGAAACGAGAAAACCGAGTAGCTTTCCACCTGGAACTCCGAATGTGCACTTTGATGGATTGAGCTTGATATCGTATCCCCTGAGGTTAGCAAAGGTTTCGGCAAGGTCAGTCAGTAGGTCGGAACCTTTCTGTGACTTAACCACAATATCATCCATGTATGCTTCTACGTTTCGACTGATCTGAGTGAGTAAACACTTCTGAATCATCCTCATGAACGTGGCTCCAGCATTCTTGAGGCCGAAGGGCATGGTGACATAACAGAAGCACCCAAATGGGGTGATGAAAGCCGTTTTGATCTCGTCGGGTCCATACAAACGGATCTGATGGTACCCTGAATAAGCATCTAGAAAAGACAAACGCTCACACCCCGCGGTCGAGTCCACTACCTGGTCGATGCGGGGGAGAGGGAAATGATCTTTCGGGCAGGCCCGATTGATGTGTTTAAAGTCAATGCACATGCGAAGTGACTTGTCCTTTTGGGGGACCATGACAACATTGGCGAGCCACTCGGAGTGGTAAATCTCTCGGATGAACTCCGCTGCTAAGAGCCGAGCCACCTCCTCGCCAATAGCTTTCCTCTTCTGGACGGCGGATCGTCGAAGATGTTCTTTCACAGGCTTGAACTTCGGCTCGACTCGTAGACGGTGCTCAGCCAGCCCCCTGGGAACTCCAGGCATGTCAGAAGGCTTCTATGCGAAGACGTCCCAGTTCTCACGGAGGAACTGGATGAGCGCTTCTTCCTATTTGGAGTCGAGCGTTGTCGAGATGTGAGTCGGAGCAGCGTCGGGGTCGGTCGGGTGAATGTGCACTAGCTTAGTTTCACCAGACGACTGAAAAGCAGATTCTGAAGCAGGCTTCTTGGCTCGTAGCAATTCACTCGGATCAGCAGTCTTCTGGTACTCTTGTAGCTCAACAACTGCCATCTGAGCGTCAGCAATCTTTGATCCTTTCTGAAAACACTTTCTGCTTTCCTACGATTGCCGGTAACGGTGATCACACCTCTGGGGCCGGGCATCTTCAACTTGAGATTCACGTAGCATGGTCGAGCCATGAAGCGTGCATAAGCTGGCCGGCCCAGAATAGCATGATAAGCACTTTGGAAGTCCACAACCTCAAATGTCAACTTTTCCCTGCGGTAATTCTTTGAATCACTGAAAACCACATCGAGAGCAATCTGGCCGAGTGACTCGGCTTTTTTCCAGGAATGACTCCATGGAAGCTCATGTTGCTGGCACTGAGCCTGGACATCGGAATGCCCATCCCTTTCAATGTTTCAGCATACAATATGTTCAGGCCACTGCAACCATCCATCAGGACTTTGGTCAGTCGAGTGCCTTCGACAACTGGGTCGACCACCAAAGCTTACCTCCCAGGGGTGGCAATGTGCGTAGGGTGATCGGACTGGTCGAATGTGATGGCAGTCTGAGACCACTTCAGATAACTGGGTGTCGCCGGAGCAACCATATTCACCTCACGGTTAATGACTTTCAGTCGACTTTTGCTTTCGACATCAGCAAAAATCATCAAGGTGGAATTGATTTGGGGGTATCCATTGTCACTGTCTTCCTTGTCCTCAACTCTGTCCGACTCTTTTTCCTTATCTTTGGACTGTTTTCCCTGAAACTACTGGATCAGGAGCCGACACTATCGAGTGGTATGCTTTGGGTAAATAAAATTACCCTCCTCATCTTTCTTGGTGTGGATGTGACATGGCAGATCCAAAACATCATTTCCATCTTGATCCTTGACTTTCTTGGGCTTCCAAGGGACTTTGGGTTTTCCCTTGAAATTTCCCTGGGTTGCGGCCAGGGCCTCCCCAGGGGCGGCCGGCTCGGCCTTCCGCTTCTGCTTCCGGCTGGAATTGCCTCCGGTTTCCTGGGCGACTGCTTTCTGCTTGCCACTCCGGAGTCGATCTTCATCTTCTCCGTTAGCGTATTTGGTGGCAATTTCCATCATCCGATTCAGGGACATTTCTCCAGTCCGACCGAACTTCAGGTTCAACTCTCTGTTCTTGACGCCTTCTTTAAAGGCACAAACTGCTTGGTGATCTGGTACGTTCTCAACTGTGTGATGCAAAGTGATCCACCTCTGGATGTAATCCCTCAGAGTTTCACTCGGCTTCCGCACGCAAGACCGCAATTCTATAAGGCCTGCGGGTCGCTTGCATGTTCCCTCAAAGGTTGTGACAAACACTCGAGAGAGATCCTCCCAAGTGTAGATGCTGCTGGGTGCTAACTGATTCAGCCACGCTCTGGCCGAGCCCTCTAACAGGAGAGGCAAATGCTTCATAGCCACCTCATCATTGCCACCGCCAATCTGTACAGCCACTCGGTAATCTTCGAGCCAAGTGTCAGGCTTAGACTCACCGGTGAACTTGCTGACTCCAGTCGCCAACCGAAAGTTGGGAGGAATCACCGCGGCCCTGATGGCTCGACTGAAACACTCTGGCCCTGAAACACGTATTCTGCTGCTGGCGGGCGCATCTCTGTTCTGGCCTTCCCGATGAGCCATGTTCCTATCAACCAAGCCTTGAACGAGGATAGATCTTGCGTCAAAGCCTGGGTCCCTGGGGTCGACGGGAATCCTCTGCCCAACGCTATGAGGGCGCCTGTCATCTCGATGTCGAGGCGCATATGACCCACTCCTCGGGGGAGGGGTTGGCACTCGACGTCGATCATCACGATCGGATCGGTGATCATACTGCTCATTCCTTCTGTACTGATCATGCCGGTCGCCACGTCCCTCATGCCTCGGGGGCGACCGCAGGCTGTGAGCTGACTGGACTGTATCTGTTGCAACGGATCGACTGTGGATTCTATTCCGCGACAGAGAAACAGCGGAATTCTGGTTTCCCGCCGCCCGGAGCAACGCTCTGATCTGCAACAAGCCCCTGCCAGCCTCCGACTAGAAGGGCTGAATCGATTCTGCTATACGGGCCGCGGCGGCCAAATTCTGAACTGGGGTTCGGTATACCTGCGTCGGCGGGAAGAGCTGACGTCGACTAGACTCGGGAGCCCGCTGACGCGCTTGCTCGTCGAGTGCTCGCTGGAGATTCTCCAATCGAGTGCGCTCGGCCAAGTTAGCCAAGCGCGCGTCCTCCAAGGCCCGGGCCTCGGGGGTCTCTCCGACGATAGGAGTGTGGAGTGCGTCCGTGTTCCGGTGGCGAAGCTCCTCTCGCTGTAATGACGTGAGAGGTTCGGGGAGATACTCATCGTGGGGATGCGACGGGTCGCCCCCACCCGCGCCTCCATCAGTGCGAGGGAAACCGGGAGGACTGTGCGTTCCATCGACCGCCAGGATCTCAGCCGCTGGGTCGCTGCTGTCGCACTCGGATGCGGTCTCCGCGGAGCCAGTCGACAGGTCGAACAGGCCGCAGAGGGATTCGTCAGGCTCGATTGCTGCGACTTGCGGGGCGGCCGACTGGCGAGCCATGGCATGCCTCACCCACCTCTGAAGTCTCGACCGACCGGAGCGCTTGCGCCGGTGGGAGATAGAGTGGGGAGACGATACGGGGGCCAACTGATACTAGGCCGACGGCTGCAGCAGGAGGACGCCACGAACGCATGCGCGGAAATGCGTCGCACCGCGGACGGGGAGCGCGTCGATGTTGAGTGGCGCCTCCTGAAGCCAGGCGGAGTCGTCGGCGATGAACGTGAGCGCGCCGAGGCGGATCTCGCGGCCCTCCACTAAAACTCCGCACGAATCCATGATTAAAGGGATCGGAAAAATCACAACTTCTCCAATCAGGCGCTAAGATTCCTGCCCCACGGTGGGCGCCAACTGTCGTGGTTCTAACTCTGACAGTGATGTAGGGGGGTATGTATGGAGAGGCTAGATCTCAGCTATTGGGAAGTTGTAAACACACCAAGATGTACGAGTTCAGGCCCTTCGCGGAGGAAGTAACAGCCCTACGTCTCGGTGCCCGGAGGCGGTCGACTGGATTACTGGCCTGTGAATAACAGGGGTGCGAACCCTTCATACTGAGGAGGGGGGTGGCTTATATAGAGTTCGCCGGCCCCCTCCTGCCCTCAGTAATGCAGGGTTTAAGGTACATTTAAGGTTGGGCATTACTGGTAACGCCCCTAATAAAGTGCTATAATGACCATAAAGACTACTTAACAGCTGACCGTTTGCCTGCGGAGTGACTATAGGTCTCCTGGCGGTCGAGTGGTTGGCTTCATGGTCGAGTGATAGCTTTCTGGTCGAGTGTCTTGAATCCGTCGAGTGGGATACCTTCAAGTTGATTGAAAGGTGACTTCTCCTAGGGATGTCCTAGGGTAGGGCTCCTTGGACAGGTCCGTGCCCCTACCCTAGGTACATGGCTTCATCAGCAACTGAAAGCAATAGAACAACACTTAAACATATTATTACCCGATGATTCGGGCATTTGTAGAAGACTCGGCCAGGGTTGCGGATTGTGGTTGAGACGCGACGGATGACTCTGCGTGATTTGCAGCAGTGGCACCACACCAACGGCAGCGGGTTGCGATGAGCAATCGGCTGCGGTGCGCGTGCCGGCGGGGGTGTGATGAGACCCACAGGCGATGGTACGGGTGGCGACTTGGCGCATATCTGGTTGTTGCCTGCTGAAGAGCAGGTGGACGAGCAGCCAGCGGACATGGTTGCTACGGCCAGAGCTTGTGATGCTAGGTAGAGTAAGTAGAGAAGAGGAGAAGCGAACGTTGGATATGTCAGTTTCATTACTTGCAGAGTAGCATAGCACCATATATAGTCATAGTCTAGGTTTGGATTCGAACCAGCTACAGGAGCACGTCTTTCTTTTTTCTAAAACTCGGCAATGTCTCTTTACTGGTACACTAGCTTGTTCTGTACGCCTTCCCAAGTCTTTGATTTTCTTTCTATATATAAAAAAGTATGCTACTTGGTGTCCTCTTAGTCAACAAACGATTGTGCCAACCTTGACCGTTGGATTGACATTCAACGTCTATCGTGTTTCTTCAGTCTCTTCTTCCTCGAGCCACCAAAGCCAAACCAGCGACGGCGGAACCGCCTACTCCCACCTCCCACGGCTGGTTGTGATCTTCCCCGGCTCCTATTCGTTCCCATCCGAGGCCTCACCATCGTCCTCCGCCTTGGTTCGCTCGCCGCGGCGCCTCCCTCCGGTGTTGTCAACATGGTCAACAACCGAGAGGAATAAGGAGATGACTATACATGGTGAGGATGACAGTAGGGACCCAGCAGCGCGCGCGGTAATTTTGTTTTTTTAGGACGGAGAAGGGTATCAAGTGGGTTGTGCGGGACCCGTGGCCCGTCTAGCCCAGGCTTTTATTTCATACGTTTAGCACATGACCAGCCCAGTTTGTTTTCTTCCTTTCCGAAAATGGCTAGCCAGCTTTTTTTTGCAGAATAACCAACGTAGGCCTACTTGCTTTTCTACGCCCTGCTGGGCCGGAAATCTTTCAAGACGAGGAGGGATGCATTTTTCCCAAAAAATGGGCTATAAGTAATAAGAAATGGGCTATAAGTAATAATAAATGGGCTATAAAATGAAAATATACAGCAAACATGCAATTAGTTCCAAAATACTGTTTTCTTTCGGATTTTGATATTTTAAATTTCATTGTTTTTGTGCGGGTAAAATTTCATTGAATTTAAATTAAGGTATATTTAGATTTAAAATTAATTTGAATCTGGCTAGAAATTTTGGGATGTATGCTATTTGGGACAGACTTGGAGGCTGGCTGGTGGGTCTACTAGGTTGACGTGTACTTTGGCTTTGTCAACTTAGTCCACAAACGATTCTAGCAGCAGTGACCGCATGTTAATCCAACGGCCATGCTGCTTCTTCAATATCTGATCTTCTTGCTCCGGCCGCCCAAACCAGCTCCGGTGGGACTGCCTGCTCCCGCCTCCCGTGGCCGGCTGTGCTGCCGCATAGGCCGCACCACCCCACCCTACTTCATTGCTGGTCAGGCTATTCCTCTACTCACCCACACCTCCTGTTATTTTCCAGCGAAGACAGCCGGACCAGTATACCCTCATACTCCCCACTGCGTGGGCAACCATTGCCGAGTCTTCCCTGGCTCCGTGTCGTTCCCTTCCTAGGCCTCGCCGTCGTCCACCGCCAGGGTGCTCTCGGCATGGCCTGGTCAACGTGGTCAACGAACGACATCCATCGGTCGTGGACTGTACGCGCAAAATAATGATTCCTCCACCAGGCAGCTGGGACCCACCGGAAGGGCCTCTGTATTTCACGAAAAAACGTTCCCCCCACTGACATGTCGGACCAACCAGCTATATCTTCATACGCAAGGAAGTGCCTCCTTATTACGCACAAAAAAATGAATACCCCCTACTAGCTGGGACCCACCATTGTGGGCGGCTGACTTGTGGGCCTACTAAGTTGACGGGGACGGAGGGCTTTGTCAACTTAGTCAATATGAACGATTGTAGCTCCAGTGACCGTATGATGTCCATCCAACGGCCGTAGTGCTTCTTCAACCTCTGGTCTTCTTGCTCTAGCCACCCAAAGCAGCGCCGGTCATGCCGCATGCTCCTGCCTCCCGTGGCCGGCTGTGCTGCCGCGGAGGCCTCACCACCCCCTACTATTCCCACCGCTGGCCAGGCCCAGCGGCGACGACAGCCTCACACCGCAGCCGAACCAGTGAACCCTCGTACTCCTCTCCGCGTGGGCTTCCACTGCCACGTCTTCCCCGGCTCCGTGTCGTCCCCTTCCTAGGCCTAGCCGTCATCCACCGCCGTGGTGCTCTCCGCGCGGCGTGGTCAACGTGGTCAAGGAATGACTTCCATCGGAAGAGTACTGTACGTGGAGAGGCTAACAGCTGGGTCGAGGGCCACAACCCAGTTTTTTTGTGATTTGCCAAGTAAGTCGCTTTGTCAAGCCTGTTGGGCTGCAAATCTTTCAAGACAAGGAGAGCTTTCATTCGGCTGGCCGAGAAAATGGCCCATCGGTAATGAGAAATGGGTTGTACATTTTTAAAACACATCAAACCGGCAATTAGTTTCAATTATCTTTTTTTCATTTCAAGATTTTAAATTACATTAATTTTTATGCGTGGAGAATTTGTTGGATTTTATATTGATATACATTTATTTTTAAAATCAGTTTGAATGTGAGTCGAAATTTCAGGATTAAAAACAGTTCGGACCGCACCGAAATATGCAAAATTTCTTATAATTTTTTAACCGTGGCCACAATATGGGCTGTAATGCTAACAAAAAGAATATGGGCTCCAAAAAAACCTTAAGAATTAGCAAACGGGCTGTAAATTATTAGAAATAATGGCAGATGGGCTGTATGTTGTTTTCCACAGATTTGAGGCTTTCCTAACAAAAAGGTTGACGCACAAGAAGTGACTGTTGGATGTCCATCGAACGGCTGTCGTGCTTCTTCAATCTCTGCTCTTCCTGCTCCAGCCTCTCAAATAAGCGCCGGCGGGACTGCCTGCTCCCTCCTCCGCGCGGCCGGCTGTGCTGCCGTGCAGGCCTCATCGCCCCATCGTACTCCCATCGCTGGCCTAGCCATCCCTCTACTCAC
This sequence comes from Triticum urartu, assembly GCF_003073215.2. Taxonomy (NCBI): domain Eukaryota; kingdom Viridiplantae; phylum Streptophyta; class Magnoliopsida; order Poales; family Poaceae; genus Triticum; species Triticum urartu. The sequence goes on along the minus strand of NC_053025.1, from coordinate 234,931,056 downwards.
CCACACCTGCTGTTATTCTCCGGCGATGGCAGACGAACCAATAAACCCTCATACAGTCGTAGTCCCCTCCGTGTGGGAAACAAATGTCGAGTCTTCCCTGCCTCCGTGTCATTCCCTTCCTAGGCCTCGCCATCGTCCACTGCCCTAGTGCTCTCGGCGCGACCTGGTCAACATGGTCAACGACCGACATGCATCTGAAGTGGACTGTACGTGGAGAGGCCGACAGCTGGGTCCATGGCAGCACGCAAGGAAATGCCTCCTTATTATGCGCAAAATAATGATTGCTCCACCTGACATCAGGGACCCACCGAAAGGGCCTCTGTATTTCGCGAAAAAAATGTAACCGCCGCTGACAGCTCGGACCCACCAGCTATATCTTCGCACGCAAGGAAGTGCCTCCTTATTACGCACAAAAAAATGAATACTCCCCCTGTTAGCTGGGACCCAGTATAGTGGCAGGCTGACTTGTGGGCCTACTAAGTTGACGGGGATGGAGGGCTTTGTCAACTTAGTCAATATGCACGATTCTAGCTCCAGTAACCGTACGATGTCCATCCAATGGCCGTAGTGCTTCTTCAACCTCTGGTCTTCTTGCTCCAGCCGCCCAAACCAGCGCTGGTCGTGCCTCGTGCTCCTGCCTCCTGTGGCCGGCTGCGATGCGGAGGAGGCCTCACCGCCCCTGCTACTCCCACCGCTGACCAGGCCATCCCTCTACTCACCCACACCCCCTGTTATTTTGCGGCGACGGCAGCCTCACACCGCAGCGAACAGTGAACCCTCGTACTCCTCTACGCGTGGGCATCCACTGTCGCATCTTCCCCGGCTCTGCGTCGTCCCCTTCCTAGGCCTCGCCGTCATCCACCGCCCTGGTGCTCTCGGTACGGCGTGGTCAACGTGGTCAAGGAACGGCTTCCATCGGACATGGACTGTACGTGGAGAGGCTGACAGCTGGGTCCACGGCTGCAGTAAGGAAGTGCCTCCTTATTACATGCAAAATAATTATTCCTCCACCTGACAGTAGGGACCCATCGGACGGGCCACCGTATTTCGCGAAAAAAATGTGTCCCCCCTGACTGGTGGGACCCATTAGCTATACCTTCGCATGCAAGGAAGTGCGTCCGGGCAAGAAAAAAACAAAACGATTCACCTCCCTGACTGCTGGGACCCACCAGCTACATCTTTGCACGCAAGGAAGTGCCTGACAGTCGGGACCCACCTGGTCGAAGCGTACGTATCGTTGTCATTCTAGTCGTGAACGTGTACGTACATGCTGGTCGATGTAGAGGCGCGCATGTGTCATAGTAGAGGCGCGCACGTAGCATGTACACATACATACAGCGGCCAGGGTGCAAGAAAGAAAATACGGCCATGTATGTGTACATATGGGCGGGGTATCGAACGCCTACTCGCGCATACGTACGGCCAGGGCTCGTGTACATGGCTGGGTTGGAACGGAGAAACAGTGTCGTTGTCATGTTCATGGGGAGGCAACGGAATGCGTCGTGTTCATGGGGAGGCAACGAAATGCTCGTGTTCATGGGGAGGCAACGGAACGCATGGGAGCCAACCGGCTAGGTCGGAACGGAATTCGTGGTCATGTTCATCGGGAGGGCTTGGACAAAACAGGCGATGGAAACGAGGCATGGCGTACCGCAGAATGGAGGAAACGGAACTCCTATGGTCGAAACGGGGGTCCTGTTGATCGGGAGGGGTGTGGCGTACCGCAAAACGGAGGAAACGGACCTCCTACGGTCGAAACGGGGGTCCTGTTGATCGCGAGGGGTGTGGCGTACTGCAAAACGGACGAAACGGACCTCCTACGGTCGAAACAGGGGTCCTGTTCATCGGGAGGGGTGTGGCGTACCGCAAAACGGGACTCCACGGGATATTGTTCATCTCCACCGTCGACCTCCTCCAGCCTCCACGGGCTACCATCGACCTCCTCCAGCCTCCACGGGCTCCTGTTCATCCAGCCTCCACCGCACGCTACTCCACCGGCTATTGTTCAACCACCCCTCCACTGTCTACTGTTCATCCATCCCCCCACACCACGGGGTCCTGTTCAACCACCCCTCCATGGGCACCCCTCCACCGTCTACTGTTCATCCAGCCCTCCATACCACGGGGTCCTGTTCATCCAGAGGCAACGCCACCGCTCACTGTTCATCCAAAAACCCCCGCAACGCTCACTGTTCATCCCAGAGGCAGCATCGATCGGCTTTAGTTAGCAGCAGTAGCGAAGGAATCGCTCAATCGGGTTCAGTTAACAGCCATCGATCGATCTCTCAGGTTCAGTAACGCGTAGCCTGCAGTGCAATCGCTCGGTTCAGTTAGAGCCCAACGCCTCGCTCGGGTTCAGTTAGAGCCAACGCCTCGCACACATGCACGTACGTGTACGAGAGAAACGCGCATCGCTCGGCCCCCGACCTCCCACCGTAACCGGGAACTCCCCGAAATTTTCCTCCCCCTCACTTCTACCAAGGTTTTTTCCGTCATGGACGGCCCAAAGAATGTCATGCAGCTGCGTCTCTGGCCCGCCCAGGACGAAAAGCCCATTTTCTGTCATGATTTTTGTCATAGAAGTAGGATCCCACCACATCTATGATGATACCGGGTTTTGTCACAATTATCGTCATAGAAGTGTCATATGTATGACAAAAAAATTCGTTCGGCCCAAAATGTCACGGATGTGTCTTTTTTATTGTATAGTGTATATAGATGCATTAATTAAATAAGATATATTGTGATATCCCAACATAACCATGGTCCTACATGGAACAAACTCCATCTTCACCTGCAACTAACAACGCTATAAGAGGGGATGAGCAAAGCGGTAACATAGCCAAACAACGGTTTGCTAGGAAAGGTGGGTTAGAGGCTTGACATGGTAATATGGGAGGCATGATATAGCAACTGTTAGGTATCGTGGCATAGCAAAAGAGCGAGCAACTAGCAAGCAAATATAGAAGTGATTTCGAGGGTATGGTCATCTTGCCTGAGATCCCGCAAGGAAGAAGAACGAGTCCATGAAGAAGATAAAAGGACGTAGTCGAACGGATCCTCACAAATGCGACGTTACCGGAACTAACAAGAAGAAGCAACACCAGAAGGAAGCAAACAACATAGTAAAAAACCATCACATAAACATGGCATGATGCGCAACCAAGTATGATGCATGTCCGGTTTAATTAGGCAGGGCATGGCAAAGTGCAACAACCAACACTACAAGTTAAGTGGAGCTCCATATGCAACGAGCTGCATATTGACGGAACACCACATGACTTATTTAGTTCTCTCTCGTTTATGAACCCGACAATATTAAATGTTGTTAAACATGGAAGAGGTGAAGCATAATAAAACTACCTAACTAGGCAAGTTTAAATGAGGCCGGAAACAACAAACAACAATTTCGGAAAATCCTCATATGCAATTTATGGATTTGGTACCGTTCTGCCATAAACCATATTTTAGAGTTGTTAAACATGCAAAGTAGTGCTACCATGTTAAACAAGGCATTTTTCCACCCCATTTGCATATAAAGTTTGTTAAGTTTGGAGCTACGGTTATTTAGTTATGAATTAAATCATTTTAGCATGGCATTTAAACAAAATTAGACAAACAGCATTTTAAAAATTTGAAACATGGATATTATTAAACTAGACAAAATTCTAGACATTTTACATAAAGTTTGTTTTAATCCATTGCACGGTTAATTAGTTAGGATATGCATGAAGTGCAAGGGCTTTTCTGCAAAACTGACAAACACTGGATAAAAAGGAAATTTGTCCAGAACTGGGAAAAAACGTGTCGGGCCAGATCTTGAACTGGCCCAACTATGCACAGGGCAGAGGGGCGCTGAGGAGGCTCACCATGGGCTTCGGCCCAGGTCGGCGGAGTTGGGAGCTCGGCCGCGGTTAACCAGCGAAGGGAAGGCAAGGCCGAGGCGCTTGCTTGGCTTGGTTAACGCGAGCGGGCTAGAGCGGTTCGACGCGAAGCAGGGGAGGCAGCAGGCGCGGTCAACGTCGTTCCCGCACGCAGAAGCAGGGAAGGCCGGCGAGGGACTTGGCGCGGGGCGACGGCTTCCTGCCAACAACGTGCGCGGGTCTGGGCGGCACGAGGGCGGCAGAGTTCCTTTGGCATGGCGGGGGTCTGCAGGTGCGGGCACAGGAGTTTAGGTCAGAGGCGGCCATGGCGTTCCCTGTTTCAGCAAAAGAGAGAGAGAGAGAGAGAGAGAGAAGAGAGAGCATGATTAGCGAAGGGAGGTACCAGAGGAGGGAGAGAAAAGAACAAGGAGGGGGCACGGCGAGGTGCGGTGGCCTAGTTGCTGCTGTTGCTTGTCGGCGTCACGCCGGACGCACGGAATAGATGCGTGGAGGACGGGGCTCCACTGGAGGGAGCGGGACGGCGACGGAGCGCGAGGAAGCAGGGGTCCGTGAGGGGTCCTCCGGGATGCGGAGGAGGAGCGACGAGATTGCTACTCGTTCGGTCCTTTGCTGCCCTGGAAGGAGGCTCGGGCGAGGAGGACGAGCACGAGGAGCTCAGGAGCTTGGGCTTGGGAGCGCTGACCGATGGGTGGCTCGGCTGCGAGGGGATCCAGGGGAGCGGGGGCCTGGTGCCCGAGCGGCTGCTGCGTAGCAACTCGGGGAGGCTGTCGGTGTGGTGGATTGAAGGGGCTGGTTGGGTGGCTGGATCGAGGACGAGCGGTGGCAGCTGCGATCTGGTTGGGTGGAGATGGATCGGCAGGGATCCCGATGTGGAAGAGGACTGGCGACGGCGGCTGGGAGGATGGGACAGGGCTCCAAAATTCTAGGGTTAGGCATGTTTATATAGTAGTGGTATTAGGTTAGGGGCTATCTCATCCCTCCGATCATAATCGGACGGTCGAGAATAAAATGCTTTGGGAGTCCAAACAAATAAACGAAGATATTTTGGGGATGTTTGGAGATGATCCGGATCCAATGGTAACAACAATCTGGGTCGGGTTCGGGGAAGTTTAGGATGCGCGTGAGAGGTTAATGCACTGTGCAAAGAGGGTTAGGCAGACGAGGGAAAACAGAGAATAAGGTTGGTCTCGGAATGGTCAACGAAAGCAAGGGGGACGCGGCAACTACGAGGGGATGCAAGTTTGAAAATAAAGACAACAACGGAGTGCCGATGCAATGCAGATGATGCGATGATGAAATGCAACAAACAAACGAATGACAAGGCAACAACAGCGAATAATTGGAAGACTCCTGGGTGGCTGGATCGAGGACGAGCGGTGGCAGCTGCGATCTGGTTGGGTGGAGATGGATCGGCAGGGATCCCGATGTGGAAGAGGACTAGCGACGGCGGCTGGGAGGATGGGACAGGGCTCCGAAATTCTAGGGTTAGGCAGGTTTATATAGTAGTGGGATTAGTTTAGGGGCTATCTCATCCCTCCGATCATAATCAGGCGGTCGAGAATAAAATGCTTCGGGAGTCCAAACAAATAAACGAAGATATTTTGGGGATGTTTGGAGATGATCCGGATCCAACGGTAACAACAATATGGGTCGGGTTCAGGAAAGTTTAGGACGCGCGTGAGAGGTCAATGCACTGTGCAAAGAGGGTTAGGCAGACGAGGGAAAACGGAGAATAAGGTTGGTCTCGGAACGGTCAACAAAAGCAAGGGGGGACGCGGCAACTACGAGGGGATGCAAGTTTGAAAATAAAGACGGCAACGGAGTGCCGATGCAATGCAGATGATGCGACGATGAAATGCAACAAACAAACGAATGACAAGGCAACAACAGCGAATAACTGGAAGACTCCTGGCACGTCGGTCTCGGGGCGTCACATGCACCCACACTTCCCCCACTAGAGCACGACTTTACCGCTTCTGCGCGAACGCACGAGTTCAAGTCCCGAGATTTCTGGGACAAATCAATCCAATTGATTACCCGCAATCCCTATCCTAAAGGACGCACATCAGCCCGATTGATCACCCTCTGCGGGGACCCGTGCACTCAGACACGTTAAACACCCGACTAAAGTCTTCTTCATGATCGTTATGTGGTGAGCTTGACGCCCCTTTGCGGGTTCACTTGGCCCTCTTAGTAGGCTCCAAGGCGCATGACTTGTAAACCTGGACTCGTAGAAGGCATGTGCCGGTGTTCCCCTGGGATAAGGAGTGGCGTCTCTCCGGAGAGTCAGACCACGCACCGGCGTCGCCACTCGAGTTGTAATGGCATGCTCTCACTTGGTCCCCTAGTCTATCTCCCCCGAGAGACAAAACAAATGCCACCGGGGTTTTTCCGGATGATCAACAACACCCGGTCATCTGGGTAAACCTAAAGTCTAGAATCCGTTGTGTTTTCGTCCAAGGAACAAAGAGGCACGATTCGGAAACGTATTCTGAGTGCCCCCACAGCACTTGGACTCAACCGAAGGATTGATTTGTTTGTCCTACAAAATCCCAACCGGTCTGGGGGCTAATGATGTGGTCACCTATTCCATGTAGGGTCAAGGACCCATCATTTGGGACCCACATGGGGCATGTCACCATCATAGGTAGGTCCCTGGACCATGCTAACATTCATATGTGTACATCAGGAAGTTCACTCGGATAGCTTAACGGCACTTGGACGATCACACATCACTCAGCTGACGGATCGCCACTCGGACATAAGAGGGTAGGACGACGTTGTCAGAGCCGCAATGGTCGAGGAATCCTAACTCATCCACTAAATAGAGTTATAGCTACCATTACCTGTAACTACTTTAGTCGAGGCTCATTACACTAGTAACTGACTCATTCAATGTCATTAATTGCCTCGGCGGCATGGGAGACATGGGGCTGCGTCGCACTCTATATAAGCTGCAACCCTTTCCATAGCCAGGCACAAGCAATCTGTGTAACCATACCCATCAAATCAAAGCAAGTCTCCGGGTACGAGACGTAGGGCTTTTACCTCCGCTGAGAGGGGCCCGAACTCACTAAACACCGAGTGTTACACCTGTGATGTAGCTAGGTTCTACCCCTTACTCGTACCCCTAGTACTCATTGTCAGAATTGTAACCATGACACCAAGGGCCGTGATCTCCAAGAGTGTCGGCAGGTCGAACAAACTTGCCGAAAAGTAGAAAGCTGAGTATGAGAAGCGCGATATGGATAAGCGCCAGGATGGTGCTAATGGGTTCGGCAAGAAGGGCCATGGAGGCCGAGGAGGGCATTACGGCAAGGCCAACCAGTAGAAGGAAAAACCTGCTAGAGGCCATGAAAGATAAGAAGATGATTAGAGTGAAGAGGAGGATGACGATGAATCCACCGAACATGGATTCCATAAGGCAACAAAAGCCATGTGCATTGATGGGGGGTGCATCTTTGCATTCATATCACCGCCAGCTCAAGTAGTGGGCGTGTGAGGACAACATGGCAGAGGCGGCAATAGACACCCAGAAACCACTCAAGTGGTCACACACGCCTATCATTTTTTATCCCGAGGACCACCCTGATTGCACAGATGCAGTCGGGTGCTTGTCGTTGTTGGTTTCACCAACGATTCGCAACCTCAAGGTCATGAAAATGTTAGTTGATTGTGGTGCTGGCTTGAACTTGACCTCTCCATAAGTAATTGAGAGGCTACAAATTTCTGACCAAGAGCTCGATAAAACTGGGACATTCCAAGGAATCAACACAGAAAGGAGCCAACACAAGGGGAAGATCATGTTGTTGGTGATGTTTGGAGAGGAATTGAACTATAGAATGGAGAAGATTGTCTTCGATGTTGTCAAGATCCATTTGCTATTTAATGGAATTCTTGGCTGCCCAGCTCTGGCTAAGTTTATGGCAGCATCCCATTATGACTACAACACATTAAAATGCCAGGACCAACGGGTGTCATCTCCATCAATTCAGATAAGAGGAATGTAGTCATATGCGTTCGCAAGCTTTATAGAGATGCGGTTGCAGCAAAGGCTACCAAGGCAGCAGCTATCACCAAGAAAAGGAAAAACAAGAAACCCGGTAAGACATCTGACAAGAATTCCGGGAAGCGCACCTCCTCGGAGTGTTGTGCACACGTTGAAGACTTGCCGGATAGCTCTACCGGCAAGAAGTCTAAAGCCACTTCACCAGCAGCGAAGAAGGTGCCAGCAAAGGAGGACAACACTAGCGGTACTTCCACTGTCACTGCCACCCTTGACAGTAAATAGGAAAGCGCGCTCATTGCCTTCCTGTGGGCGAATGTCAATGTGTTTGCATGGCAACCATCTGACATCTTCGGTGTTCCCAGGGACGTAATTGAGCACCACCTTGCTGTCTGTCCCCATGCTCGACCTGTCAAGCAGAAGGTCAGAAAGCAAGCTTTGGAATGGTAACAATTCATTGCTGGAGAGATTAAGAAACTTGAAGTAGCAGGTTTGGTTAGAGGTGTACTACATCTAACTTGGTTAGCAAACCCAGTTGTAGTGCACAAGGCAAATGGAAAGTGGAGACTTTGTATTGACTAGACTGATCTTAGCAAAGCATGTACGAAGGATCCTTTCCCTTTGCCACACATTAATCAAATTGTAGACTCTATTGCCGGCTGTGATTTACTCTCATTCCTTGATGCATATTGTTGATACCATCAGATATTCATGGCCAAGAAAGATGAGGAGAAAACCGCATTCATTACTCCATGTGGATTAAAGAGTGCTCACTCAACATTCATGAGAGCTATCCAGATTTGTTTCGAACCAAAGCCGCACAGAAATGTGGACGCATATATGGATGATATAGTGGTCAAAACCAAGGACAAATCAACCTTCATTCAAGACTTAGAAGAAACATTTGCAAAATTGCGCAAAATCAATATGAAGCTCAACCACGAGAAGTGTGTATTTGGTGTTACATCCAGCAAACTTCTCAGGTTCTTTGTATCTGAACGTGGAATTGAAGCAAATCCAATCAAAGCAATTGAGCAAATTCAAGCACCTAAAACCGCCAAGAATGTGCGACATCTTGCCGGCTGTGTTGCTGCCTTGACTAGGTTCATTTCATGATGTGCTGAGCACGCCCTGCCGTTTTTCAAGATATTAAAAAGGAGGGCCCGGTAAAATGGACTCCGGAAGCGGAGGTTGCGATGCATGATTTGAAAAGGTACCTGTCCTCCACGCCAACACTAGTTGCGCCTAAACCACAGTAACTGTTGCTGCTATACCTAGTGGCAAAAACCAAGTGGTCAGGGCCGCGCTAGTGGCATAGAGGGAAGCAAATGATGAGGGAGAAACAACAGCTAGCGAGCTCATCCCATGACAAGCCAGAATCCTCTCCGGCAAGATTTTTCGCTAGCAGATCAAAAATAGCGCAAGCTAATGAAACCAACTGTTGTGGGAAACCACGTCCACCTATGGGGCCATGAGCCCCTTGTGGTTCGGCAGGGGGTGAGCACATTGCACAAAGAGCGGAAAAGTGTAGCGCACATTGCACAAACAGCGGAAAAGTGTAGCGCAGCGCGGCAGAGATCACAGGAAGTTTTACCCAGGTTCGGGCCGCCGCGAGGCATAAAACTCTACTCATGTTTTGGTGGATTGTGGTGGAAACACAGCATTCTTGCCTAGCAGAGTTGCCTCGGGGCGAGAGCGGCTACGCACGCACGAGTGTACAGAGGTCTAAATCCTTTCTATGGTTGCCATGGCCCTCCTTTTACAGATCAAGTGGTTACCACGGTGGCAAATCGGTTATTGTGTACTAATTAGATAGCAAACAGTGCTATCATAACTAACTCTTCAGGCAGGACAGAACGCATTAAATGCGCCGCTTAGTGTCACATCACGGTGTGCCCGGCACTTCTTTGCCAGCTTCGTGCCTGCTTGCTTGACACGTATCTAGACGGGTGTCATTTGGAGATGATTTCCATAGAAAGTGGTTGCCATGTGGCAAGAAACAGCCACCTAGTCACCTTGGGGCTTGACACCGCACCGATCGTTGACTTGTGTCACTGTGGGGTGGAGTGGTGAAGCCTTAGTGAGGTAGTTTGCCTTCGTTGAGCCCGGTAAGCCTGCCAGGGGAGTCTGGAGACTCGTTCTTCAGGGCCATCTCGACCTCACCAGGCTCGCCTGCCCGGCAAGGGAGGGTTTTCCCTTAGTGATATCTTGCTTCCTTTGTTTGACTTGGTCTTCTTGATCTGCACTCTGATTCCTCAAAAGCGCTAATCTCTTTGGCTTTGTCTAGTCTTGGATGTTGCAGTATTGATCTTAGGCCTATGCACAGTCTGGGCAACAGACCCAGGGTTTGTTGCACCGACAGGAGCCCCCGGGCCTGGCCCGAACTCGTCGGGGTAGGCCCTAACCAGTGCACAGGCAGGAGGGTAGCAGTTGCTCATCCTTTGAGTTCTTCTTTGCTTCTTCATTAACCTGAGACCAGGTCAGTTTCTGGTTCTCCCATGCATCGCGTACCGCCAATTACAGTGGGGCCATCCTTGTAAGGGCCCATGAATGACTTTAACGCATGGGTGAGTAACTGCCAATTCACTCTTCCCACCACGTTCTTATCCTTAGCCACGTATGATGCATGCATTGAGTGGGGTTGGTAATGGAGGTGCATGGTGCGGTAGAGCGTCAAGGCAGGGACCCAGTCTTCTTGGATTGGTGGAGGAGGACGGCGGTTATGCGCACAAGGACCGGCCCGCAGCTCTGATCAGCCTATAAAAGCGGGGGCGGGGAGAGGTGGGAGTGTTCATCCACACATCCTTCCTCCTCCGCCCCTTGTTTTCTAGTTATGCTGAAGAGGAGTAACCAGGGCCTGGCCCCAGGCTCCAGCTTGGGGTTGATGGTGCTGAATGCTTGCGTCGGCGCTCGGGAAGTGAGAGGGCGTGGTCACAGCTTTGCTGTGACGGGACTCCTCTTCAGTGTTTGCACATGCCTCAGGGGGGTGCGCAGGCGGCACAATAGTACCACCGGAGGTAGTGACTCTGGTGCGTTCATCGGCGGGCCGCCCGGGGCTTCAACCTTAGTGAGGGGCTATGCGAGCAACACCACGCCGGAGCCCATAATGGACCCAAAGCATGGCAGTCAGTCGTGGCCTATCCCCCCTTCTCCTGTGCCGTCGAAAAGGGACCGCGGGAGTGGCTCGCCGTTGGAAACAGCGGATCCCTTCCTTCGGGGTACCGCCCGTCTCACGAACGGGCGGATTCCTTTGGCCCGTTCATGCTTCTTCAGGGCGCGACATCCTTCTAGCTTCGGGTTGCTGGAGACAACCATGCTCTCTGTGGGGTCATCCAGCGTGCCCGGTGCCTACCCCAGTCGCCATGGCGGAGGTTTAAGTGGTCGCGTCCTCTTGAGTGACCGCGGTGGGGAAGGCGGCGGCAACCCATGACGCGTCAGGAGCGAGGACAACCGCTCCGACGAGGCATGCTTGCCGGCCGAACCATTGTCACCGGTTGGGCTCCCAGTGGTGTTACCACCCGCGTCTGCCCTCCGGTTCCTTCCTCCTAGCTCAGGAGTGACGCCATCCTGATCCTGGGGAGGCATCGAATCCCAGCCAGGCCTTTTCTCTGCCTTCTTCATCTCCCCCTGTAGCTCCAAAGAGGGAGGGATAGAACAAAGGCGTCATGGGCATTTATCTTTTTTCAGTCTAAAATATGTAGGCACTTGCCAAACTTTAGTTCAAATTATGTAATCTCTTTTATCCATGTTTGTGTTCTGTAAGATCTGTACTTGTCGATTAGCATATTAATGAAAAAGATAAACCTTGTCGGGCACTTGTGCATGTAACATGTCCATGCAGAGGTAGAATGCCACTATACACTCAAGTAAACAAGTTTTCCCTGGCAGGCTATCCTGCTGGTACCCTCAGTTTGCTGTCGCGGAGCTAGGCCTGCCAGGCACAAACCAAAAAGAGGGACTAGCCCCCACTAAACCCTTTCGCCAAAGGCCATTGCGACCACCCTGACCGAAGCAACATTCGAGTTAAGGGATGGGAGCACCTAAGTTTCAAAGGTAGCGAGGTTTTCTTATGCACAAGTTTTTACTTACAGAACACGTACAGATAAGAAAGAGAACTTATCTATTTGGGCTTGCGAGGGATCTCAATGTAGGCTTGTCTTCTCTTCTCCTCTTTGGGACCAAGTCCACGTTAGGAACCTGCAATTTTATGCAAATGAAAATGATGCCATATGCGATCTTATCTACATGAACGTGAAATGCTCATGATATGCTTATGCATGCATGCAATTTGTCGGGCCCCCCCCAGCGTTTCATATATTTCTGTTGCTCAGGGTCTGCGCCTGTTTTTGTACAAGGGGTTACATGCAGTAGAGGCAAGGCCTGTACAAAAGGGTGGCTGCCGGGCAGGGCCCGACAGCCGCGCCTTATGGATAGAACTTGCGGAGATGCTCAATGTTCCATGAGTTTTGCAATTTAATGCCTTGTCCGTTCTCCAGACGGACCGCGTCAGGTCTGGTGACTCGTACTACCCAGCAAGGGCCTTCCCACTTTGGCGTCAACTTGTTTGTACCCTTGGTGGATTGAACGCGCCTAAGGACAAGGTCGCCTTCCTCAAAACACCAGGCGTGGACCATGCGGCTGTGATAGTGACGCGGGGCTTGCTGGTAGCGTGCAGCACGTGTAGCAGCCCGGAGACGGTTCTCCTCGAGAAGCACAACATCGTCACACCGGTGTTGTTCCTACACTACTTCATCGTAGGCAAGCACTCGAGGTGACCTATAAATGAGTTCTGTGGGGATAACTGTTTCTGCCCCATAGACTAGGGAGAAGGGAGTCTGCCCGGTAGCTCGATTTGGTGTCATTCTGAGGGACCAAAGAACCACTGGCAGCTCGTTGGTCCATCGCCTGCCACACTTCTGCAGCTTATCAAATGTTCTCGTCTTGAGTCCTCGCAACACTTCAGCGTTCGCCCTCTCAGCTTGCCCATTGCTCCTGGGATGAGCGATAGAGGCAAATGAGATCTTGCTTCCGAGGGCATGAACATATTGCATGAAGGTGTGGCTTGTGAATTAGGTGCCATTGTCAGTGATGATCCGGGCAGGGACTCCAAAGCGGCACACCAATCCTCTCAAGAACTTGATAGCTGACTGAGCAGTCACTTTTCTCACGGCTCCTACTTCTGGCCACTTTGTAAACATTTCGTTTGCAACGAACAAGAATTCAAAGCCCCGGGTAGCACGGACGAAAGGGCCCAAGATGTCGAGCCCCCAGACCAAAACGGGCATGATAAAAGGATTGTCTGAAGAGCTTGGCTAGGCAGATGGTTGTTCTTGGAATGGAACTGGCAGGCTTCACATTTGGTGACTAACTCAACTGCATCTTGGAGGTTTGTGGGCCAGTAAAATCCTTGCTGGAAAGCTTTTCCAACCAGAGCCCTCGATCCGATGTGTGAGCTGCACATGCCTTTGTGTATCTCTGTAAATAGTTCCTTTCCTTCTTCTTGGCAAATGCACTTCAATTTCACACCGTTGGGCCTTCTTCTGTACAGCGTGTCGTCAACGAACTGATACATACTGGCCCTCCAGGCTACTCTTTCAGCTTCATCTTGCTCTTCAAGGAGTTCTCCAGTTTGGAGAAAACGGACTACGTGCCACGCCCAAGTTGGAGCCTAAGGCTCGGCAACAAGGACTAGTGACACCTCCTCCTTCGTTGGAGCACACCCCTCAACCGCAGGGACCGGTGGTCTAGCGGGAGGGGGTAGCTCGGCGGCCGAAGGGGAGTTGTTCCCACCAAGCTCTCTGCCGGGAGCCTCGAGAGGTTCTACCAGGAGAGGCTTGCCGGAGCCCAGTTTTCTCCTCTTTCAGGCCATTATTGCCAGGGATACGGAGGGCTGAGTCAGATGGAGAATAAAAGTCCCTGGTTCCATAGGGAGTTTTTGCACAGCACACTTTGGTAGATGATCAGCAATGTTGTTTTCCGCACGGGGTAAGTGCTTTGTTTGCAATCCGTCAAAGCGCTCCTCCAACTTCCTCACTTCCTCAATGTATGCCGCCATCAATGGACTTTGGTAATCCTTGTTGACTTGTCTCACCATAAGTTGCGAGTCTCCGCAGATGATCACTTCTTGATTCCTAGTTCTGTTGCAAACATGAGCCCGGCAAGGAGCCCTTCGTACTCTGCAGTATTGTTGGTAGCTTTCTCCCAGGGAAAATGCATCTGGACGACGTACTTATGGTGTTCCCCGGCGGGAGTAGCGAGAAGCACGCCAGCCCCTGCACCTTGTAGGGAGAAAGCACCATCGAAATACATAATCCATTCTTCAGGCGCTTCCTTGCCGGGGATAACTGTCTCCAACACTTCTTCATCAGGAGCTGGCGTCCATTCTACAATAAACTCTGCCAATGCTCTACGCTAAATAGTTGATGTGCTCTCAAACTTCAAACCAAAGTTGGATAACTCCAAAGCCCATTCCACTATCCTGCCGGTGGCCTCGGGGTCTCTGAGTATCCGTTGCAAGGGAAAGCGGGTGACAACCGTGATCTCGTGGGCTTGGAAGTAGTGGCGCAGTTTCCTTGAGGCCATGACAAGGCCAAAAATCAACTTATGCATGCTAGAGTACTTGGATCTAGCCCCTGCAATAGGGAGCTAACAAAGTATAGTAGGTAGTGTACCACTTTCTTCCTTGCCGCATCCTTAGGGCTGCCCCCGCTGCCTTGCTCTCCTATGTCTTGATATGTATCTGACCTTGCCAGGGTGTGCTCATTTTCCTCTTTGGAGGATGAGGGAGTCCTAGACTAAGGGGTCCTTGGGCGTTTGACCTATTGGATATGGGTCGGACTAATGGGTCGTGAAGATACAAAGGCCGAAGACTCTACCTGTGTCTGGATGGGACTCTCCTTGGCGTGGAAGGCAAACTTGGCGACCAAATATGAAGATTCCTTTCTCTGTAACCGACCTTATGTAACCCTAGATCCCTCATGTGTCTATATAAAACCGGAGGGATAGGTCCGTAGATATATCCTCATAATCATAGTCAGATAGGCTAGACTTTTATGGTTTAGCCATTACGATCTCGTGGTAGATCAACTCTTGTAATACTCATATTCATCAAGATCAATCAAGCAGGAAGTAGGGTATTACCTCCACGGAGAGGGCCAGAACTAGGGTAAACATTGTGTCCCCCGTATCCTATTACCATCGACCTTAGACGCACAGTTCGGGACCCCCTACCCGAGATCCACCGGTTTTGACACCGACATTGGTGCTTTCATTGAGAGTTCCACTGTGGCATCGTCAAAAGGTTTGATGTCTCCTTCAGACATATAAAACGACGCTGTCCAAGGGGAAGTCTTCCTCCCCGGACAGATCTTCGTGTTCAGCAGCTTCGCACTGCGGGCCAACTCGCTTGGCCATCTGGAGCAGATCAAAAGCTAAGCCCCTGGCCACCAAGACAGATTTGGAAACTTGAACTACGTCACGGATATTCATGGAGACTTGATCTTCGACGGATTCGAGACCACGGCAGCCGCACCCTGCCACCACGATGAACATGATGTAAATCTGTCATTGGTCCATACGCAGGAGATAGTACATATAGCTACTCTGGCCCTAGATCCCAAGCGGATCGAGCCATCCGAAGACGGGAAGCTCAACCCCGCCACGGAAACCGAAGACTCAGCGTCATTGGAGCCGCACACATAATTAACTTCAAGTGACATTTATGTCATCGAAACCATGGACTCATCTCCGGCTACAGCTTCCAAACCTTGTGTGTCCGCGTACGTCGAGCTTGATCGGTCATCGATCGTCGAATTCAGCTATGCGGACATCTTCCGACACTCGCCCTTGGGCGACGTGTTAAACTCATTAAGAGCACTATCCTTTGCGGGAGGGCCACAGCCGAATTATATCCGGTTCGAACCGGAGGCTGATGACGGAGAATTTCGCTTCCCACCCACCGCCCACTTCGTAGCCACTCTCGAGGACTTAACTGACATGCTCGATTATGGCTCCGACGACATCGATTGTATGGATGAGGATGCCGGAGAAGAAGAGGCTCAAAACCAACCATTTACCATACGCTGGACGGCCACTTCCTCGTATGATGTATACATGGTGGATGCACCAAAAGAAAATAGCGGCGATGACAAGGAAGATCCAGTTGAGGATAAACCTTCCGAGATACAATCAAAGCGTCGGCGACAGCGGCGCCACTCTAAGTCACGCCGCAGCAAAGACAGCAACACCAACATAGGAGAAGATAATACTCTGGAGGGTGCCGAAGACAATGAAGACCCCGTTGATGCAACTACTTAATAGGATGAAGGGGAAGATGGGCAAGTTAGCCCTGGTAAACAGGCCACGCACGAATACTTGGAGGACAGTAATTATCTTCCCCTCTCCGAGGATGAGGCGAGCCTCGGCACTGAGGATTTCATCATGCCTAAGGAACCTCTGGAGCAGGAGCGCTTCAAGCGCCAGCTAATAGCCACTGCAAGGAGCCTGAAAAAGAAGCAGCAGCAGCTTCAAGCTGACCAAGATCTTCTCAATGATAAATGGACCAATGTCCTAGCAGCCAAAGAATACGGCCTCAAGCACCCAGCCAAAATCTACCCGAAGCGCAAATTGCTACCTTAGTTAGACGACGAGGCACTGAAGCACATACCCCCATCGCGCAATGTGACTGATACGACCACCACGTGATCGGGATAAAACGGCAACTCAAGCCGAACACCAGCCCACCCTGCCTCATCGCAAATGCAAAGGTAAAACAGCTCGTGGTCATACATATGACCTTCGGCAGGACCTGAACAAATAGAGCAGGACATACCAGATCGATCTACGGATCACGAGGACGTGCCTCGACACATGACGATGGCTATCTATTCGGACGTGACAAACCTAGTCATGCGCGGGCCGAAAGGCCCAGACGGACTCCATCGGCGCTATGTCGCGATGCGGCCCGATATAGAGGCGCCGTGCACCCTCTTTGCTTCACTGACGACGTCATGGAACATGAATTCCCAGAAGGGTTCAAACCCGTGAATATCGAATCATACGATGGAACCACAGATCCCGTGGTATGGATCAAAGATTTCATTCTCCATATTCATATGGCCCGCGGCGACGACCTTCATGCCATTAAATACCTCCCCCTAAAACTCAAAGGACCAGCCCGGCACTGGCTGAACAGCCTGCCCGAAAATTCCATCAGCAGCTGGGAGGAGCTGGAAGAAGCCTTCCTTGATAACTTCCAAGGTACACATGTTCGACCTCCGGATGCTGATGACTTAAGCCATATAGTTCAACAGCCCGGAGAGTCAGCCAGGAAATTCTGGAGTAGGTTCCTAACTAAAAAGAACCTGATCGTCGACTGTCCGGATGCTGAAGCCCTAGCGGCGTTTAAACACAGCATTCGTGACGAATGGCTCGCCCGCCACCTCGGCCAAGAAAAGCCGAAGTCCATGTCAGCCCTCACGGCACTCATGACCCACTTTTGTGTGGGCGAGGATAGTTGGCTGGCCCGTAGCTAAAACAATGCAAGCTACACCGCACCCCTGAAGCCAAAAATAGCAACGACAAATCCTGACACAATAGATACAAGCGTCGAAACAACAATGACAACACCGATGATATGACGGCCAATGCCGGATTCAGTGGCTCTAAGTCCGATCGCAGAAGAAGTCGTTCAAAAAGAACAATTCAGGCTCATCTAGCTTGGACCGCATACTCGATCGTCTGTGCCAAATTCATGGCACCCCAGACAAACCACCCAATCATACCAACAGAGATTGTTGGGTTTTTAAACAGACCCGCAAGTTAAATGCCGAAAACAAGGAAAAGGGATCGCAAAGCAAAGACGACGACGAGGAGCCCCGGCCACCGAACACAGGGGGATAGAAGAAGTTTCCCCCTCAGTTAAAAACGGTGAACATGATATATGCTACCCACATCCCCAAGAGGGAGCGCAAGTGAGCGCTCAGGGACGTCTACGCGTTGGAGCCAGTCGCCCCAAAATTTAACCCATGGTCGTCATGCCCGATCACTTTTGATCGCTGGGATCATCCGGCCAGTATCCGTCACAGCGGTTCTGCCGCACTGGTCCTAGACCCAATAATTGATGGGTTCCACCTGACGCGAGTCCTGATGGAAGGTGGTAGCAACCTCAACTTGCTCTATCAGGATACAATGCGTAAAATGGGCATTAATCCATCATGGATCAAGCCCACCAATACTACCTTTAAATGAGTCATACCAGGTGTAGAGGCCCGTTGTACGGGCTCAATCACACTAGAGGTTGTCTTCGGATCTCCGGACAACTTCCGAAGCGAGGAGTTAATCTTCGATATCGTCCCCTTTCGCAGCGGCTATCACACACTGCTTGGACGAACCGCATTTGCTTGATTCAACGCAGTTCCACACTACGCTTATCTCAAGCTCAAGATGCCTGGACCACGCGGCGTCATAACAGTTAATGGAAACACGGAACACTCCCTCTGCACTGAGGAGCACACCACTGCCTTAGCAGAAGTACAGAGCGGTCTTTTCAAACAGAACCTTAATTCGGCGGTCGAGCTCCCGGACACTGTCAAGAGAGTTCGGACTATTCTGCATCAAGACAGCTCCGCTCGTCAAGAACTCGAGTAGCAATTTGGCCTCCATCCCGGTCCCGACCAACTAGCGGCAATTGTACCGCGTGTACATAACTACGCACTCAAAATACCATGGGCATGGATGGAGGCATAACTAGCTTGTGATTCACAATACGGCTCGACCTCCCGCAGACACACGCATACTTTTAATGTTTCCTTTTTCCTCCTTTTTCAGGTCTCTTTTTCATAGGCCTTCCCTAAAGGCTTGACCATCGGTTCTTTTTTCAAGGATAAATACACCAAGACGACAAGAAGCATGGATGTACTAGGGAAATTTTAGGTGGTTTCTTTAATGACCCCTTTACCTATTTTCAGGACCCACACGCTCCTCTCCCTTGGTTAAGGCATATCAAATAGCTTTCTGCTTATTGCACTACTTGTATAAATGCTCTTTAACGCACCAATGAAATTATAATGGAAGCAGTTTGTGGCCCAAATTTTACGGCTTTTAGCTTACTAATCTTTCTGCTTTTTCTTTTTTTGATAACTTTATCAAATAGCACCCGTACACTCTGGTACGTTACAATTTGCCAGGGGCTCCATAGCACCCCACAACAAGGCAACAAAGTCTAAACACTTTTTACAGTATAGTTCGGCACCCTGAATTTAGCACTATATGCATTGGCTTCGAATCATGTCTTTGGTCAATAGTTGGGTTGCCCGGCTCCTATGCTTACTACCTTACGTTCCGCTCTATCGGCTAGGGTAGTAAAGGGAGAACTACTGCGATTGTGCCCTGGTTTACCCGGATGAGCACCTTAGTAGAGAAAGCCGAAAACTGATTATCATAATGCGGCGAGAGCCGGTCAGCTCTTAGGAGGTCTCAAATCCTTCGATATTTTTTCCGCATTACACGAGGGATTGGTACTTACCCGATCAAGTGTTTTCAGCATCCTAGTTCGGATACTAGGGGTTGCGCCTATATTTCTATTGTCAAACTCTTATGGCTAAGTGAGGGTGCTAAAGCCGCATAGTCTGATTGCCTGGTTCGTCGTGCTAAACACCTCCTTCAAGGACCAAACAATTGGATCAAGAGTGTTTAGATTATATCCCAAACACCCCTGTACTTCCTACGCGGGGGCAGAAGCCGACGACTAGCCAACTCTCAGATTTCACACAATACGGCCGCACAGGAGGTGAAAATTTTTAAACAAACATTGCGTGGCAGAGACAACATGAAGGTATTGTTTCATCATACAAGGCAGAGACAACATGAAGGTATTCATTCAAAAATAATGTCTTGCGCACATTGCGTCGCCACAATGCGGGGCCCCTCCAGGACGTCTTCAAAATACTGCTCTTGCGTGCGGTGCTCCTTGCCTTCAGGTGTGTAACGCCCCGGACACACCCGCCGGTGGTCGTTACTCCTAGCAGGATCTAGACTGGCCCCATAGATCAATACTAGTCTTTTCTACGCACTTTGTCCTCACTCATGCGCACCCGGGAGCAACTTCCCGGTCGGTCACCCATCCTGAAACTACACCAAGCTGAGCACGCTTAACTTTGGAGTTCCGTCAGAATGGGCTCCCGGAAAAGAAGGAATTTCTTATTGATATGAGTAGTCTATCATCCCTAATAAGCCAGGCTATCACATACACCCCCACTCAGAGGAACCGATGTCCTCGTCGGGCCACAGGAATGTTCTCTCTTGGCACATACATATGTGCTTCCAGTCCGGTACATGTGCCATGCCGTGTGCCACGACGGGTCACAAACGTCATGAACAACATGACCGCACAACTGTCCGCAAACATCCGTGTAACCGCGAGGGTCGGCTCTGATACCAACTTGTAACACCCATGATGCGGCTATATCTCCCACGTGTCGGAGCACGACTTAGAGGCATAACCGCATTGTAGGCAATGTTGCAAGAGGGGTAATCTTTACACATCCCATGTACTGAACAAGAAAGAGGTACGTAGTTGGCTTACAATCGCTACTTCACACAATAGCATAAATATATCATTACAATCATCCAGATACAATCAAGGTCCGACTATGGAACCAAAATAAAGACAACCCCAAATGCATAAGATCCCCGATCGCCCCAACAGGGCTCCACTACTGAACGTGTGGAAAGGAAACGTAGTATCGTCCTGAGTCCTCATCGAACTCCCACTTGAGCTCAGTAATATCTCCTGGAATGGTATCATCGGCACCTGCATCTGGTTTTGGAAGTAATCTGTGAGTCACGGGGACTCATCAATCTCACACCCTCGCGATCAAGACTATTTAAGCTTATAGGTAGGTAAAAGGTATGAGGTGGAGCTGCAGCAAGCACTAGCATGTATGGTGGCTAACATACCCAAAAGAGAGCGAGAAGAGAAAGGCAAAGCACGTTCGAGAATCTATGATCAAGAAGTGATCCTAGACTACTTACATTCAAACATAACATGATACCGTGTTCTCTTCCCGGACTCCGCCGAAAAGAGACCATCACGGCTACTCACGCGGTTGATCCATTTTAGTTAAGTTAAGTTTCAGGTTTTCTACAACCGGACATTAACAAATTCCCATCTGCCCATAACCGCGGGCACGGCTTTCGAAAGTTCAAAACCCTGCAGGGGTGTCCCAACTTAGCCCATCACAAGCTCTCACGGTCAACGAAGGATATTCCTTATCCCAGGACAGCCCGATCAGACTCGGAATCCCGGTTACAAGACATCTCGACAATGGTAAAACTAAACCAATAAAGCCACCCGAATGTGCCGACAAATCCCGATAGGAGCTGCACATATCTCATTCTCAGGGCACACTGGATGAGCCAGATGTCGGGTTGGCATAGACCCTGGTTGCCTAGGGGGCGCCAGACATCGCTCAGGTTGGACCAACACTTAGAGAAGCACTAGCCCGGGGGATTAAAATAAAGATGACCCTTGAGTCTGCAAAACCCAAGGGAAAAAGGCTAGGTGGCAAATGGTAAAACCAAGGTGGGGCCTTGCTGGAGGAGTTCTATTCAAGGCGAACTGTCAAGGGGTTCCCATTATAACCCAACCGCGTAAGGAACGCAAAATCAAGGAACATAACACCAGTGACGGAAACTAGGGCGGCAAGAGTGGAACAAAACACCAGGCATAAGGCCGAGCCTTCCACTCTTTACCAAGTATATAGATACATTAAAGTAAACAAGTTATAATAATGATATCCCAACAATAAACATGTTCCATCAAGGAACAAACTCCAATCTTCACCTGCAACTAGCAACGCTATAAGAGGGGCTGAGCAAACCGGTAACATAGCCAAACAACGGTTTGTTAGGACAAGGTGGGTTAGAGGTTTGACATGGGAATATGGGAGGCATGATAAAGAATGTGGTAGGTATCGAGGCATAGGCATAGCAATAGAGCGAGCAACTAGCAAGCAAAGATAGAAGTGATCTCGAGGGTATGGTCATCTTGCCTGCAAAGTTCTCCGAGTTGACGTGAGCTTGATCCTCGTAAGCGTACTCAATGGGTTCCTCGATCACGTACTTGTCTCCCGGATCTACCCACAGCAAGAACACAAACAAAGGGAACCACGATCAACCACGGTGCAATGCGGAAGCAACATGATGCAAAACATGGCATGATATGCGGGATGTAATATGCAATGCATATGAATACCCCGGAAGGAAAAGATTGAACCAGGCCTCAACTTGGAAAACCAAGAGTGCCGCTGGAAATATGAGTTGATTTCGATCGAAATCGATATAAAGATCACCGGAATCGGATGCACGGTTTGCAAATGGCAAGAAAAACAATAATGGCATAAAGCTGCGATTTACAGCACGATGCGATCTAGAATGCATCAAGAAAATAAGCTACTGCACTCTAACATAGCAACAAAGCATATGGCAGTGATCCACTCAAGATGGTTGACAAAAGATGAACACTGAGCTATGGCTAAATCACACAATAGCATGTTCAAACAAGCATGGCAAAAGTGCAAAAGATATCAGGTTCACAGAGTTAGTGAAAATAACATGTCAGGATTTAACATGAGGAAGCAATGTTTAGAGCAAGATAACAACATATTACAGGAACATATCATGGAAAAGCAAGGCATGGCATGAACCAACTCAAAGCATATAACAAAAGTCCCTTACTGACCATAAGCCAAAAGGGATTAGAAAATACAATGGCAACCATGTGAACATAGCAAGTTTCGTTAACAGATTCAGACTTAGCAGAAAACTGGAACATGGCAAAACAGAGTTACGTAGGCATGTTTGCGAGCTCGATGGACTCACCACAAGGCATTGCATGACAAACTAAGCATACACCCAGCAAGAAGACATGATCAATAGGCTAACCATGGCAAGAACAATCACATAGCATGCATGCATCAACAACAACAACCTCGGCAAAATTGATTAACACGTAAACAATCTGCTAGGAACATTTTATCGCAAAAGTAGAGCAAGATTGAGTCATGCTAGGGTGCTCCATAATTGCAAATAAAGACATGGATGGATAGAACATAACAATATCTCAAAATCATCCTTACTGAACATGCTCAAAAGAGGCATGGATCACTCTGTAGCAACAACAATACATGGCATAAAAATAACATCAGGAAAATGACAGAAGAATTCTAAGTCCCTGAAATCAGCAACATCACGAGAGCTACTTTGCATGCTTGTGCTAGTCACCACATTGATCCCAAAAATACATGGCATACACCCCTGTAAAGATGGCATGTCATAGCCCAAAACACATGTAGGGCTCAAGTTCATAGGAGGCACACATTAAACATGGCAAAAATGACAAATGTCCATAATCTGTTAAGAATCAGAACCTAACATTACATAGCACTCTTGCAACAGCATTTAGGGCATCAAGGTGAACTCAAATGAACATGGTGCAATGGAATGACATGAAGTGCACATCCAAACGAATAATTTGATATGCCACATGCCCAAAACGGAGCTACGTATGCAAAGTTACGACATAATGAAGATGCCTAAAAATACTGAAAAACTGAGGACTTAGTGAAATTTTTACCCTCCGGATCTAGGGTTCTTCGTGGGCGCACGAACCGAGGTCAATTCCGGCGAGGGGGAGGCTTGCTCCAGCGAGGGAGAAAGGCGAGGGGGAGGCCAGAGGAGGGCGGATCCGGACTTTCCCCGTTCAGATCCAGCGGCCGGCGGCGGCTCCGGCCACCTCGGCGCGGTCCCGAGGCAAGGCGCCTCGCGGGGGCGCGGGAGCTCCGGCGACGAGCTCCGGCTGGCGAGCGGTGAGCGGGGCGGCGGAGGCGCTTGGCGGCGGAGGGACTAGCGGCGGGCGGAGGCGTGCATGCAGGCGGCGGGTGGAGGGACTCAGGCGGAGGTGCAGGGCTCGGCCCAGATCTGGCCCAGGGCGGGCCGGCCTCGGGCCCCGGTGGGCGCAGAGGAGAGAGAAGGTGGCACGCCACGTGGTGGACTCTGATTGGACACGGGCGGAGGCGGACGCGTCTGGCCGGCGGCGGACGTGTCCGGCCGGCAGCGGACGTGTCCGGCGGCGCGGAGGAGCGGGCTAGGGTTTGGACCGAGATGATGGAGGGGGTTTGGTGGGTTTTGGGCCACTTTGGAGAGGTGTTGGGCTGCAACACACACGAGGCCTTTACGGTTCCTCAGTTAACCGTTGGAGTATCAAACGAAGTCCAAATGGCACGAAACATGACAGGCGGTCTACCGGTAATGACCCAAGGCGCTTGGCAAGTCTCGGTCCAATCCGAGAACGTTTAACACTCTCACATGAAAAGAGGCAAAAGGGGACACCGGAGGACGTAGGAGTGCCGGAATGCAAAATGGACAACGGGGAAAATGCTCGGATGCATGAGACGAACACATATGCAAATGTGATGCACATGATGACATGATATGAGATGCATGACAAGACAAAATGCAAAATGAAGACAAAACCCAACAACGAGGAATATCATAACTTAGTGTCGAAAATGGAAAGAGTTGGAATACAAATATGGCAGGTTACATACGGGGCTCTACAACACTCCACCACTACGAAAGGATCTCGTCCCGAGATCTAGGACTAGAAAAACTTCGGATATTCGGAACGGAGGTGGTCCTCGCGTTCCCAGGTGGCTTCACGGTCGGAATGATGTGACCACTTCACTTTCAGCAATTTGATAGACTTGTTGCAAGTCTTGCGCTCAGTTTCTTCAAGAATAGCAACGTGATGCTCATGATAAGACATGTCTTCTTGGAGATCAATCTCTTCGAAGTTGATGGTGCGGTCAGGAGTCTTGAAACACTTGCGAAGCTGAGAAACGTGAAACACGTCGTGCACGTTTGCAAAGTTGGATGGAAGCTCAAGTTGATAGGCGAGATCGCCTCTTTTGCCAATGATTTTGAAAGGACCCACGTATCTAGGGGCAAGCTTCCCTTTGATACCGAAGCGACGAGTACCTTTCATTGGAGAGACATGAAGGTAGACATGGTCTCCAATCACGAAAGCCAAGTCACGATGCTTGTTATCATAGTAACTCTTCTGGCGTGATTGTGCGGCTTTGAGATTTTCACGAATGACTTTGCACATTTCTTCAGCCTCTGTGATCAAGTCATTGCCAAGAAGTTGGCGTTCACCAGTCTCTGACCAGTTAAGAGGAGTACGGCACTTTTTGCCATAGAGAATCTCGAATGGGGCCTTGCCCGAACAAGCTTGAAAGCTGTTGTTGTAGGAGAACTCGGCATATGGAACACAATCTTCCCACTTCATAACGAAAGAAATGACACATGCCCTGAGCATATCTTCAAGAATTTGATTGACTTGCTTGACTTGACCACTAGGTTGAGGATGAAAAGTTGTGCTGAAGCGAATGTTGGTGCCCATGGCCTTCTGAAAAGAATCCCATAACTTAGAGGTAAAGATGCTTCCACGATCTGAAGATATCAACTGCGGAATTCCGTGCAGAGAGATAATCCTGGAGGTATATAGCTCTGCCAACTGAGCTGCTGTGATAGATTCTTTGATAGGAAGAAAATGAGCCACTTTAGTGAGCTTATCGATGGCAACGAAAATAGCATCATTGCCACGCTTGGACTTGGGAAATCCAGTCCTGAAGTCCATATCAATATGGTCAAACTTCCATTCTGGAATGGCAAGAGGTTGGAGGAGACCAGCTGGTCGTTGGTGTTCTGCTTTCACTCTTCTGCAGACATCACATTCATTCACGAACTGAGTGTAACACCCTCGATGCGACTATAGCTCCCACGTGTCGAGGCATGACTTAGAGACATAATCTCATTGAAGGCATATGTCACAAGTAAGGTAATCTTTACAACATCCCATGTAATATAATAATAAAGGGGAGATAACATAGTTGGCTTACACTCACCACGTCAATCAAGGTACATAAATAACATTACATCATCCAAACACTCATGGCCCGACTACGGCGCCAAAATAAAAGATAACCCAACATGTGACACGGTCCCGATCACCCCCAACTGGGCACCACCACTGATCATCAGGAAAGGAAACATAGTAACATTGAGAGTCCTCGTCGAACTCCCACTTGAGCTCGAGCGCGTCACCTGGAGCGGAATCATCAGGCCCTGCATCTGGTGTAGTAGTAATCTGTGAGCCACGGGGACTCAGCAATCTCGCACCCTCGAGATCAAGACTATTTAAGCTTATAGGTAAGGCAAGGTAAATATAAGTGGAGCTGCAGCAAGCGACTAGCATATATGGTGGCTATCCTGTTCGCAAAAGAGAGCGAGAAGAGAGGGCAAAACGCGAGCGAGAAACTAAAGAGCAACCTGCGCAAACATTACTCCAACACCGTGTCCACTTCCCGGACTCCGCCGAGAAGAGGCCATCACGGTAACACACTCAGTTGATTCATTTTAATTAAGTTAAGGTTCGAGTTGTCTACAACCGGACATTAACAAATTCCCATCTGCCCATAACCACGGGCATGGCTTTCGAAAGTTCAAATCCCTGCAGGGGAGTCCCAACTTAGCCCATGACAAGCTCCCACGGTCAATGAAGGAATAGACCTCCTCCCGAGACGTTCCGATCAGGCTCGGTACCTCGGTTCTTCAAGACACTTCGACAGGTTAAAACAAGACCAGCAACACCGCCCGAATGTGCCGACAAATCCCGATAGGAGCTGCACATATCTCTTTCTCAGGGCACACTCAGATTGTCTGAGGTACGGGTAGGCCAGCCCAGAGTTGCCCCTGGTGGCCACCGGCAGCTGACAGGTGGACCAACACTCAGAGGAGCACTGGCCCGGGGGGGTTTAAATAAGATGACCCTCGGGCTCCGGAAACCCAAGGGAAAAAGACGCTAGGTGGAAAATGGTAAAACCAAGGTTGGGCATTGCTGGAAAAGCTTTAATCAAGGTGAACTATCAAGGGGTTCCCATTATAACCCAACCGCATAAGGAACACAAAATTCGGGAACATAACACCGATATGACGGAAACTAGGGCGGCAAGAGTGGAACAAAACACTAGGCGAGAGGCCGAGCCTTCCACCCTTTACCAAGTGTATAGATGCTTTAATATAACAAGATAAAATAATGATATCCCAACAAGTAAATAAATATCCCAACAAGGAACGGCCTCCAATCTTCACCTGCAACTAGCAACGCTATAAGAGGGGTTGAGCAAAGCGGTAACATAGCCAATCAACGGTTTGCTAGGACATGGTGGGTTAGAGGTTTGACATGGCAATTTGGGAGGCTTGAAAGCAAGTGGTAAGCATCGTAGCATTGGCATAGCAAAAGAGCGAGAAAATCTAGCATAGCAAAGATGATAGTGATTTCGAGGGTATGATCATCTTGCCTGCAAAGTTGTCAGAGTTGACTAGATCCTCGAAAGCAAACTCAACGGGCTCCTCGTTAGCGAACTCGTCTCCCGGCTCTACCCAAACAAGAGAAACAAACAACAAGGGCACAATCAACCACGTGCAAGGATCAACCAATATGATGATGCGATGCGGGATGCATATGCAAGATGTGACAGGAAAAGCAAGATCCTGGCCTCAACTTGGAAATCCAAGTGTGCCACTAGAAATATGAGATGAAATCGCTTGAAAACGATATAAGGAACGTCAGAATCGGAGTTACGGTTTGGAAATGGCAAGCAAAACAAATATGACACCGGTCTGCGATTTACAGCAAGTAACCATCTAAATGCAATGAGATGAACATGCTATAGCACCCAAACATGACAAAAAAATACATGGTAGGGATGGACTCAAGATGCTTAACAAAAGTCTAGCACTGAGCTACGGCCAAAACATCATTAACAGGTTCAAACAAGCGTGGCAAAAATGCATATGGCAAACAGATTTCAGACTTAGTGAAATTAACACTTGTCTGGAATTTCAGATCAGGTAGCCCTCTTCGGAGCAACAAAACTACGTGCTACAGGACCTGAACATGGCAAAGTAAAGCATGGAATGGAGCTACCCAAAGAGCTTAACAAAAGTCCCTTAGTGACCTTGAGCCAAAAGGGATCACAAAATACAATTGCAAGCATGTGAACATGGCAAAAACATAATCAGATCACAGAGTTAGTGAAAACTGGAGCATGCTGAAAATAGCTCTCAAGTAGGCATGTTTACGAGCTCGATGCACTCACTACGGAGCAAGACATGTAAAGCTAAGCATACATCTATCAAGAAAACACAAAATTCAAGCTAGACATGGCAAAAACAATAGCATATCATGCACGGGTCAACTATAACGTCATCGGCAAAATTGCAAACAAGTTGACAATCTGCCCAGATTCACAAAGTAGCAAAAGTAGAGCTCGGCTGACTCAAGCTAGGGTGCTCCATAAATGCAAACAAAGACATGGGTGGATAGAGCACTACAAGATTAACGAAACATCCTTACTGATCATCCTCAAAAGAGGCACGGATCACTCAGAAACAACAAGAACATATGGCCATATGAAATAAACAGATCAAGGACTTAGTGGAATTGCTAAGTCCCTGAAATCAGCACTACCAAGTGCCTCACTTCGCAAGCTTGTGCTAGTCACCACACACATCACAAAAATACATGGGTTGCACCTCTGGAAAGATGGCAAAACCCTTAACAAAACATATGTAGACCTCATGGGCATATCATGCACACAATAATCATGGCAAAAATGACATATATGCAAATGGAGTAGCAGATCTGACAATTAACTCAAGTAGCCCTCTTCTAACAGCATCTCTGGCATCAAGATGAACTCAAATGAAAATGATGCAATGGAATGAAATGAAGTACTCTCTGAGACGAACAATTTGATATGCTATATGTCAAAACGGAGCTACGGATGCGGAGATATTGCCTGATGAACAAGAGCACATGGATCTGAAAATTTAGGGACTTAGAAGGAAAAAACGACCTAGGGTTTACTGTTCACCGGATCTGGATCCAGATCGGCGCACGGGAACCAAGGTTAGCCGGGGCACTATTCACCGGGGAGTCGCCGGAGTTCGTCGCGGCTCGCCGGAGGAAGAGGAACGGAGGCGTCGGGCGCCGGTGGCCGGGGCGACGAGGGGCGGAGGCAACGGCGGAGGAGTTAGGCGGCGGGGCTGCGACCGGGCGCCGCGGCGAGGGAGCTCGCCGGAGTTGGCTCCCGCCGGCGAGAGGAGGGGCGCCGGGCGCGGGAAGGCGGTGGTCGGGCGGCGAAGGGACGAGGCGGCGCAGGGCGGCGCCACTGGCCCGGTGGGAGGCTCAGGCGGGCCTCACGCGGGCTCGCCGGGCTGCGCGGTGGAGCGGCGGGACAGGGACACTTGGCGGCGCGTAATTGGGCGGCGGTGGCGGCGCGGACGCGTCCGGCCCGGACGGACAATGTCCGGCGCGGCGCAAGGGGTGGATCTAGGGTTAGAGAAGGAGGGGATCCGGGATTTCGGGGAAGGGGTCTATATATAGGCATAGAGGGAGCTAGGAGAGTCCAAATGAGGTGCGGTTTTCGGCCAGGCGATCGTGATCGAACGCTCTAAATGATGGAGCAGGTTTAGGTGGGTTTTGGGCCAAATTGGAGGGATGTTGGGCTGCAACACATACGAGGCCTTTTCGGTCCCTCGGTTAACCGTTGGAGTATCAAACGAAGTCCAAATGATACAAAACTTGACAGGCGGTCTACCGGCAGTAAACCAAGGCCGCTTGGCAAGTCTCGGTCCAATCTGGAAATGTTTAATCCCCACACACGAAATAAAGCTAGAAATGACCACCGGAGGAGAACGAAGCGTCGGAATGCAAAATGGACAACGGGGAAAATGCTCGGTTGCATGAGATGAACACGTATGCAAATGCAATGCACATGATGACATGATATGAGATGCATGACAACGATAACAACACACGGAGACAAAAGCCCGAACCCGAGAAAATAAAATAACTTAACGCCGGAAATGGCAAGAGTTGAAGTACAAATTGGGAAAGTCATATCCGGGGTGTTACAACACTCCACCACTACGAAAGGATCTCGTCCCGAGATCTAGGACTGAAAGAACGCCGGGTACTCAGAACGGAGGTGATCCTCGCGTTCCCAGGTAGCTTCACGGTCGGAATGGTGTGACCACTTGACTTTGAGGAATTTGATTGACTTATTACGAGTCTTGCGTTCAGTCTCTTCAAGAATAGCAACTGGGTGCTCACGATAGGAAAGATCTTCTTGGAGCTCAATGTCCTCGAAGTTGACGGTGCGGTCAGGAGTCTTGAAGCACTTTCGAAGCTGAGAGACATGGAACACATCATGAACATTTGCAAAGTTTGAAGGAAGCTCGAGTTGATAGGCGAGATCGCCTCTCTTGCTGACAATCTTGAAAGGTCCCACGTATCTAGGGGCAAGCTTCCCTTTGATACCGAAGCGACGAGTACCTTTCATAGGAGAGACACGGAGGTAAACATGATCTCCGATCTCGAAAGCCAAATCACGGTGCTTACTGTCATAGTAGGTCTTCTGACGTGATTGGGCTGCTTTGAGGTTATCACGAATGACTTTGCACATTTCCTCTGCCTCTATGATTAAGTCATTACCCAAAAGCTGACGTTCACTGGTTTCAGATCAGTTGAGAGGGGTACGGCACTTCCTGCCATACAGAATTTCAAAAGGGGCCTTGCCCAAACTTGCTTGAAAACTATTGTTGTAGGAGAATTCAGCATAAGGAAGACAATCCTCCCACTTCATGCCGAAGGAGATCACACAAGCCCTGAGCATATCTTCAAGAATCTGGTTGACACGCTCGACTTGACCGCTAGTTTGAGGATGGAAAGCTGTGCTGAAGTGGATGTTGGTGCCCATGGCCTTCTGAAAAGAATCCCAAAACTTGGAGGTAAAGATGCTGCCACGGTCTAAAGAGATCACTTGAGGAACACCGTGCAGAGAGACAATTCGAGAGGTATAGAGTTCTGCCAATTGAGCTGCAGTGATCGACTCTTTGATAGGCAGAAAGTGAGCCACTTTGGTGAGTTTTTCGATGACAACGAATATAGCATCATTGCCACGCTTGGACTTTGGAAACCCAGTCACGAAGTCCATCTCAATGTGGTCAAACTTCCATTCTGGAATGGCAAGAGGTTGGAGGAGACCAGCTGGAATTTGGTGTTCTGCCTTCACTCTTCTGCAGACATCACATTCATTCATGAATTGAGCAATCCCGCGCTTCATTCGAGTCCACCAATAAGCCTGCTTGAGGTCCTGATACATCTTCGTACTCCCAGGGTGGATGGAGAGGAGAGAATTGTGAGCCTCGTTCATGATCACTTTACGAAGTTCACCTTTAGGCACAAAAATACGATCCTCGAAGAAGAGAGTGTCCTTGTCATCAAGGCGGTAGCACTTGTACTTGGGTTGACTCTTGGCAATCCCAATCTTCACCTTTTTCACCATAGCATCAAGAAGCTGGGCTTGGCGAATCTGGTCTTCTAAGGTAGGAGAGACATGGAGGTTGGCGAGGAAACCTTGAGGAACAACTTGTAGATTAAGTTTGCGGAAAGCTTCACAAAGCTCGGGTTGATAAGGCTTGAGAATCAGACTGTTGCAGTAAGCCTTTCTGCTCAATGCGTCAGAAATCACATTGGCCTTGCTTGGAGTATACTCGATACTCGGATTATACTCTTGAATCATTTCGACCCATCGAGTTTGCCTGAGGTTGAGATTAGGCTGAGTGAAGATGTACTTGAGACTCTTGTGATCAGTGAAAATGTCCACTTTTCTTCCCAATAGAAGATGTCTCCAAGTCAAAAGAGCATGCACAACTGCCGCCAACTCGAGATCATGAGTGGGGTAGTTCTTCTCATTAGGCTTCAACTGGCGAGAGGTATAAGCAACAACTTTCTTCTCTTGCATCAATACTGCGCCAAGACCTTGGAGAGAGGCATCACAAAAGACCTCGTATGGTTTGGATTCATCAGGTGGAGTCAGAACTGGAGCAGTGATCAATTTCTCTTTCAAAGTGTTGAAAGCAATGCCACACTCCAGAGACCAAACGTACTTGACGTGCTTCTGGAGAAGATTGGAGAGAGGCTTCGCGATCTTAGAAAAGTTTTCAACGAATCTTCGACAATAGCTTGCGAGACCGAGGAAGCTACGGAGTTGCTTCACATTCTGAGGAGGTTCCCAATTCACAATTGCAGACACCTTCTCAGGATTCACGGCAATGCCCTTGGCAGAGATGATATGACCAAGATAAAGAACCTCATCGAGCCAAAATTCGCACTTGGAGAACTTGGCGTAGAACTGATGTTCCCTGAGCTTATCGAGTACCAAACGCAAGTGCTTGGCATGATCTTCCTTGTTCTTCGAGAAAACCAGAATGTCGTCGAGATAGACCAAAACAAAGTCATTGGTGTAGGCATTGAATATGAAGTTCATCATGCAAGAGAAAGTCGGAGGAGCATTGACGAGGCCAAAAGACATGATAGTGTATTCATATGAACCATAGCTTGTCCTGAAAGCCGTCTTGGGAATATCTTGCTCACGGATACGAATCTGATGATACCCCATACGAAGATCAAGCTTGGAGAATACTTGGGCACCTTTGAGTTGTTCGAACAGCTCATTGATGTTGGGAAGTGGGTATTTGTTCTTGATGGTCTTCTTGTTCAATGGACGGTAATCAACACAAAGTCGGTCTGTTCCATCCTTCTTCTTCACAAAAAGAACACCACAACCCCACGGAGAAGAACTAGGCCAGATGAGACCCATTTTCTCTTGAATATCGAGTTGCTTCTTCAGCTCCTTCAACTCTTCAGGTCCGAGCTTGTAAGGACGCTTGCACACAGGTTCCGTGCCAGGCTCAAGATCGATGATGAATTCAACTGGCCGGTGCGGAGGCATTCCTGGAAGCTCTTCTGGAAAAACGTCTTGATATTCGCAAACGACTGGAATCTGCGAGATAGCATCCAGTTCACCCTTCTCATTGAGAGAAAACAGACGGATAGTATCATCACGAGCGGCAAAGATAATTACATCCTCAGACGAATGAGTCAATTGAATCTGCCTGGCTGCACAATCAAGATGCGCCTTGTGCTTAGAAAGCCAATCCATCCCGAGAATAAGATCAATATCCGAGTCACCAAGAACCGTTGGAGAAGATAGAAACTTGTAGTCACCCAAAGTGATAGTAACATCCGGAGCAATGGAGTTAGCATGCATGCGCCTACCGAGAGAGACAACTGCTAATGGACTAGGCAAAATTTGCAGAGCCAAACCATGCTTAGATGAAAACGGTCTTGAGATGAAACAATGCGATGCACCCGTGTCAAAAAGAACTTTTGCAGGAATATCATTAACAGGAAGGTTACCCATGATGACATCTGACGAATCCTCTGCCTGAGCTGCGTTCATCAAGTTGACCTTGGCGTGCTTGGGGTTATGCTTGACCACAGTTGTACTTGCCGATCTGACAGGAGGAGGAGGAGGAAGACGCCTCTGGTTGAAACACTTGTTGGCATAGTGACCCTTCTGTTGGCACTTGTTGCACGTGACCTCTGAAAGAGGACGGTGATACGGAGCACTCGATCTTGGAGGTTGAGACGAATCCTTGTTCTGAAAGGCAGGGTTGGGTGGGTGGGAAGATCCACTGCCACCTTTACTCTTCTGCTGATACGGCTGACGGAACGGAGGAGGAGGAAGCCAATACTTCTGCTGCTTTGCCACTTGAGTAGAGGAAGAAGGAGTAACATCTCTGACTCGCTTCTTGGAAGCATCACACCTCAACTGAGCAGCCTCTTGCTTCAATGCCATGTTGTAGAACTAATCGTACCTCAAGGGCTCAAAGAGAACAAGAGCGAGCTAGATTTCTTCTCTGAGACCACCTCTGAACTGGTATATCATGCTCTTCTCATCAGGGACGTCCTGCTTGGCAAAGCGGGCAAGCTTCTGAAACAACTTGTTGTAGTCATAGACAGACAAAGAGCCTTGCTTCAGGTTGCGGAATTCCTCACGCTTGCTTTCAACCACTCTCTGAGGGATATGGTGAGCTCTGAAATCTTGACGGAATTCATCCCAAGTGATAACACGTCCACCTCTGGAGTCCTTGTACTGCTGGAACCATTCTGTAGCTTGATCTTTGAGTTGGAAGGAAGCGAACTTGACAAAGTCCTCAGGCCTGACGTTACTGCACTCGAAATGCTTGCACAGATCCACAAGCCAATCGTCAGCATCGGTTTCCTCAACACAATTACTGAAGGTCTTTGGTCCATTAGCAAGGAACTGGTTGAGTGTAGCAGAGTGATTCTGATTGTTGCCTTGGTTCCCTTGGTTGCCTTGATTGCGCTCTTGAAGAATTTGCATGATCAACTGTGTGTTTGCATTGGTTGCGGCCATCACAGCTTTCCATGCCTCCGGAGGAGGTGGAGGTGGTGGCGGACCAGGATTCGGAGTCGTGCGCGTTGGAGGAGCCATCCTGAAGAGGTTGACATCCATTAGCACATTGATAGACAAATATTGAAGCTGAATCCAACGGAATGAAAATTGCAACATATAGTCTTCACATCTGAACAAAATGAACGAATGCATTCCTCTTGAAATGGTCACATATCCATAAATTGAGAAGCCACTTAGAATTTAGGTAGAGAAATAAATCAACAAGGTACGGATCAAGAACGAATAATCGCTAAGAAATCCCAATCTCAAACCAATATCCGTGGAAGAAGAACTAGAGCTACTAGAATTCCCACCTATGAAGCTCCCGAACCTTTCCGGTTATGCAATCAGGTGTTGGGGATACAGGGGAAGCATAATATCTCACCCAAACTAGCAAATCCTACATCTAGTTGTATCCATCCTTCAACACATAACCAAGAAAAACTTCGGAAACCATCTACCTCAACCTTCGAAAAGCATCCATTATACAAGTTATGGCGATACTCCCGAACTCCCGCCCCAGTACTGGGTGGCATCGAGGTTATCTCACCAACGAACTGCATAAAAGAGATTTTTGATGTCGGCGTACTAAACTCAGGTATTCCAGAACTGCAACGATAAAATTATGATGACAACACCTCAGAGCTCAACTCCCCGGGACACTTCCACAAAACCCCTGACAGGAGGCACCAAGACAATGTTCTCATCATAAAACCATCGGAACGATTCCAAGATACCCGCGTGATCCTAAAAAAATTTAGTGAAATTTGAGAAGAGAAGAGTCAAAACTCTACGTCAAGATGCCTAACTAGAGCGATGAGGAGACTGGGAAGTAAAAAGAATTCCTAACTCTCCGATATATAATTCCTAAATGACTCAAAACATTTTTCTATACACAACTCGGCCGCTAAGAACGATCAAGCAATGGGGCTCCTAAGGTCGGGGAAGGCTCTGATACCAACTTGTAACACCCTCAATGCGACTATAGCTCCCACGTGTCGAGGAACAACTTAGAGACATAATCGCATTGAAGGCATATGTCGCAAGTAAGGTAATCTTTACAACATCCCATGTAATATAATAATAAAGGGGAGATAACATAGTAGGCTTACACTAGCCACGTCAATCAAGGTACATAAATAACATTACATCATCCAAACACTCATGGCCCGACTACGGTGCCAAAATAAAAGATAACCCAACATGCGACACGGTCCCGATCACCCCCAACTGGGCACCACTACTGATCATCGGGAAAGGAAACATAGTAACGTTGAGAGTCCTCGTTGAACTCCCACTTGAGCTCGAGCACGTCACCTGGAGCGGAATCATCAGGCCCTGCATCTGGTGTAATAGTAATCTGTGAGCCACAGGGACTCAGCAATCTCACACCCTCGCGATCAAGACTATTTAAGCTTATAGGTAAGGCAAGGTAATATAAGTGGAGCTGCAGCAAGCGACTAGCATATATGGTGGCTATCCTGTTCACAAAAGAGAGCGAGAAGAGAGGGCAAAGCGCGAGCGAGAAACTAAAGAGCAACCTGCGCAAACATTACTCCAACACCGTGTCCAATTCCCGGACTCCGCCGAGAAGAGGCCATCACGGTAACACACTCAGTTGATTCATTTTAATTAAGTTAAGGTTCGAGTTGTCTACAACTGGACATTAACAAATTCCCATCTGCCCATAACCGCGGGCACGGCTTTCGAAAGGTCAAATCCCTGCAGGGGAGTCCCAACTTAGCCCATGACAAGCTCTCACGGTCAATGAAAGAATAGACCTCCTCCCGAGACGTTCCGATCAGGCTCGGTACCTCGGTTCTTCAAGACACTTCCACAGGTTAAAACAAGACCAGCAACACCGCCCGAATGTGCCGACAAATCCTGATAGGATCTGCACATATCTCTTTCTCAGGGCACACTCAGATTGTCTTAGGTATGGGTAGGCCAGCCCAGAGTTGCCCCTGGTGGCCACCGGCAGCTGACAGGTGGACCAACACTCAGAGGAGCACTGGCCCGGGGGGGTTTAAATAAGATGACCCTCGGGCTCCGGAAACCCAAGGGAAAAAGAGGCTAAGTGGAAAATGGTAAAACCAAGGTTGGGCATTGCTGGAAAAGCTTTAATCAAGGCGAACTATCAAGGGGTTCCCATTATAACCCAACCGCGTAAGGAACGCAAAATCCGGGAACATAACACCGATATGACGGAAACTAGGGCGGCAAGAGTGGAACAAAACACTAGGCGAGAGGCCGAGCCTTCCACCCTTTACCAAGTGTATAGATGCATTAATATAACAAGATAAAATAATGATATCCCAACAAGTAAATAAATATCCCAACAAGGAACGGCCTCCAATCTTCACCTGCAACTAGCAACGCTATAAGAGGGGCTGAGCAAAGCGGTAACATAGCGAATCAACGGTTTGCTAGGACATGGTGGGTTAGAGGTTTGACATGGCAATTTGGGAGGCTTGAAAGCAAGTGGTAGGCATCGTAGCATTGGCATAGCAAATCTAGCATAGCAAAGATAGTAGTGATTTCGAGGGTATGATCATCTTGCCTACAAAGTTGTCAGAGTTAATTGGATCCTCGAAAGCAAACTCAACGGGCTCCTCGTTAGCGAACTCGTCTCTCGGCTCTACCCAAACAAGAGAAACAGACAACAAGGACACAATCAACCACATGCAAGGATCAACCAATATGATGCAACATGGTATGCTATGCGGGATGCGATGCGGGATGCATATGCAAGATGTGACAGGAAGCAAGATCCTAGCCTCAACTTGGAAATCCAAGTGTGCCACTCGAAAGATGAGATGAAATCGCTTGAAAACGATATAAAGAACGTCGGAATCAGAGTTACGGTTTGGAAATGGTAAGCAAAACAAATATGACACCGGTCTACGATTTACAGCAAGTAACCATCTAAATGCAATGAGATGAACATGCTACAGCACCCAAAAATGACAACAAAATACATGGCAGGGATGCACTCAAGATGCTTAACAAAAGTCTAGCACTGAGCTACGGCCAAAACATCCATTAACAGGTTCAAACAAGCATGGCAAAAATGCATATGGCAAACAGATTTCAGACTTAGTGAAATTAACACTTGTCTAGAATTTCAGATCAGGTAGCCCTCTTCGGAGCAACAAAACTACGTGCTACAGGACCTGAACATGGCAAAGTAAAGCATGGCATGGAGCTACCCAAAGAGGTTAACAAAAGTCCCTTAGTGAAAACTGGAGCATGCTGAAAACAGATCTCAAGTAGGCATGTTTACGAGCTCGATGCACTCACTACGGAGCAAGAAATGTAAAGCTAATCATACATCTATCAAGAACACAGAAAATTCAAGCTAGACATGGCAAAAACAATAGCATAGAATGCACGTGTCAACTACAACGTCATCGGCAAAATTGCAAACAAGTTGACAATCTGCCCAGATTCACAAAGTAGCAAAAGTAGAGCTCGATTGACTCAAGCTAGGGTGCTCCATAAATGAAAACAAAGACATGGGTGGATAGAGCACTACAAGATTAACAAAACATCATTACTGATCATCCTCAAAAGAGGCACGGATCACTCGGAAACAACAAGAACATATGGCCATATGAAATAAACAGATCAAGGACTTAGTGGAATTGCTAAGTCCCTGGAATCAGCACTACCAAGTGCCTCACTTCGCAAGCTTGTGCTAGTCACCACACACATCACAAAAAATACATGGGTTGCACCTCTAGAAAGATGGCAAAACCCTTAAAAAAACATATGTAGAGCTCATGGGCATATCATGCACACAATAATCATGGCAAAAATGACAAATATGCAAATGGAGTAGCAGATCTGACAATTAACTCAAGTAGCCCTCTTCTAACAGCATCTCGGGCATCAATATGAACTCAAATGAAAATGATGCAATGGAATGAAATGATGTACTCTCTGAGACGAACAATTTGATATGCTATATGTCAAAAACGGAGCTACGGATGTGGAGATATAGCCTGATGAACAGGAGCACATGGATCTGAAAATTTGGGGACTTGGAAGAAAAAAACGACCTAGGGTTTACTGTTCACCGGATCTGGATCCAGATCGGCGCACAGGAACCGAGGTTAGCCGGGGCACTGTTCACCGGGGAGTCGCCGGAGTTCGTTGCGGCTCGTCGGAGGAAGAGGAATGGCGGCATCGGGCGCCGGTGGCCGGGGCGAGGAGGGGCGGAGCCGGCGGCGGAGGAGTTAGGCGGCAGGGCTGCGACCGGGCGCCGCGGCGAGGGAGCTCGCCGGAGTTGGCTCCCGCCGGCGAGAGGAGGGGCACCGGGCGAGGGAAGGCGGCGGCCGGGCGGCGAAGGGACGAGGCGGCGCGGGGCGGCGCCACTGGCCCGGTGGGAGGCTCGGGCGGGCCTCCCGCGGGCTCGCCGGGCCGCGCGGTGGAGCGGCGGGACAGGGACACTTGGCGGCGCGTAATTGGGTGGCGGTGGCGGCGCGGACGCGTCCGTCCCGGACGAACAATGTCCGGCATGGCGCGAGGGTGGATCTAGGGTTAGAGAAGGTGGGGATCCGGGATTTCGGGGAAGGGGTCTATATATAGGCATAGAGGGAGCCAGGAGAGTCCAAATGAGGTGCGGTTTTCGGCCACGCGATCGTGATCGAACGCTCTAGATGATGGAGCAGGTTTAGGTGGGTTTTGGACCAAATTGGAGGGGTGTTGGGCTGCAACACACACGAGGCCTTTTCGGTCCCTCGGTTAACCGTTGGAGTATCAAACGAAGTCCAAATGATACGAAACTTGACAGGCGGTCTACCGGCAGTAAACCAAGGCCGCTTGGCAAGTCTCGGTCCAATCCGGAAATGTTTAATCCCCACACACGAAAGAAAGCTAGAAATGACCACCGGAGGCGAATGAAGTGCCGGAATGCAAAACAGACAACGGAGAAAATGCTCGGTTGCATGAGATGAACACGTATGCAAATGCAATGCACATGATGACATGATATGAGATGCATGACAACGATAACAACACACGGAGACAAAAGCCCGAACCCGAGAAAATAAAATAACTTAACGCTGGAAACGGCAAGAGTTGAAGTACAAATTGGGAAAGTCATATCCGGGGTGTTACACTGAGCAATCTCGCGCTTCATTCGAATCCACCAATACGACTGCTTGAGGTCATGGTACATCTTTGTACTTCCGAATGAATAGAGAGGAGTGAATTGTGAGCCTCGTTCATAATGACTTTATGAAGGTCATCTTTAGGAACAACAATGCGGTCCTCGAAGAATAGAGTATCCTTGTCATCAAGGCGATAGCACTTGTACTTGGGTTGGCTCTTGGCAATCCCAATCTTCAC
This sequence comes from Triticum urartu, assembly GCF_003073215.2. NCBI lineage: Eukaryota > Viridiplantae > Streptophyta > Magnoliopsida > Poales > Poaceae > Triticum > Triticum urartu. Next base: position 234,891,361 of record NC_053025.1, on the reverse strand, counting down.
CTTCTTCACCATTGCATCAAGAAGTTGAGCCTCATGAATCTGATCTTCCAAAGTAGGAGAGACTTGGAGGTTGGCAAGGAATTCTTGAGGAACAACTTGGAGATTAAGTTTGCAGAAAGTTTCACAAAGCTCCGGTTGGTAGGGCTTGAGAATCAAACTGTTGCAGTAAGCCTTCCTGCTCAAAGCGTCAGCAATGACATTGGCCTTGCCTAGAGTATATTCAATACTCGGATTATACTCTTGAATCATCTCAACTCAACGAGTCTGCCTGAGGTTGAGGTTGGGCTGAGTGAAGATGTACTTGAGACTCTTATGATCAGTGAAGATGTCCACTTTTCTTCCCAACAAGAGATGTCTCAAAGTTAAAAGAGCATGGACAACTACCGCCAACTCGAGGTCATGAGTGGGGTAGTTCTTTTCGTTGGGCTTCAACTGGCGAGAGTTATAGGCCACAACTTTCTTCTCTTGCGTTAACGCAGCACCGAGACCTTTCAGGGAAGCATGACGGAAAACCTCGAATGGTTTGGATTCATCAGGAGGAGTCAGAACTGGAGCAGTGACTAACTTCTCTTTGAGGGTGTTGAAAGCGATGTCACATTCAGGCGTCCAGACATACTTCACATGCTTCTGGAGAAGGTTGGAAAGAGGCTTCGTGATCTTAGAGAAATTCTCAACGAACCTTCGACAATAGCTTACGAGCCCAAGGAAGCTGCGGAGCTGCTTCACATTCTGAGGTGGTTCCCAATTCACAATTGCAAACACCTTCTCAGGATTAACAGCTATGCCCTTGGCGGAGATGATATGCCCAAGGTAGAGAACCTCATCGAGCCAAAACTCGCACTTTGAAAACTTCGCATAGAACTGATGTTCTCTGAGTTTATCCAGCACCAATCTCAAGTGCTTGGCATGATCCTCCTTGTTCTTGGAAAAGACCAAAATGTCATCGAGATAGACCAAGACGAAGTCATTTGTGTAGGGGTTGAAGATGAAGTTCATCATGCGAGAGAATGTTGGGGGAGCATTGACAAGGTCGGAAGACATGACAGTGTATTCATAAGAACCATAGCTTGTTCTGAATGCTATCTTGGGGATGTCTTGTTCACGAATGCGAATCTGATGATAGACCATACGGAGGTCAAGCTTGGAGAATACTTGAGCACCTTTGAGTTGTTCGAAAAGCTCATTGATGTTGGGAAGTGGGGTACTTGTTCTTTATGGTCTTGTTGTTCAATGGACAGTAGTCGACACAAAGTCGGTCCGTTCGATCCTTCTTCTTGACGAAAAGAACACCATAACCCCATGGAGAAGAACTTGGTCGGATGAGACCCATACACTCTTGAATATCGAGTTGTTTCTTCAGCTCCTTCAACTCTTCAGGTCCAAGCTTGTAAGGACGTTTGCAAATAGGTTCCGTGCCAGGCTCAAGATCAATGACGAATTCAACTGGCCGGTGAGGAGGCATTCCTGGAAGCTCTTTTGGAAAGATGTCTTGATATTCATAAACGACTGGAATCTGAGATATGGCATCCAGCTCGCCCTTCTAGTTGAGAGAAAACAGTCGAATGGTATCATCACGAGCGACAAAGACGATCACATCCTCAGACGAGTGTGTCAATTGAATCTGCCTGGGAGCACAATCCAGTTGAGCCTTGTGCTTAGAAAGCCAGTCCATGTCGAGAATAAGATCAATATCCGATTCACCAAGAACATTAGGAGAAGACAGAAACTTGTAGTCGCCCATCGTGATGGTAACATCCGGAACCATGGAGTTAGCATTCATGCGTTTACCTGGTGAGACAACTGCTAACGGACTAGGCAAAACTTGGAAAACCAACTCATGCTTAGATGCAAATGGTCTCGAGATGAAAAAATGCGATGCACTAGTGTCAAAAAGGACTTTTGCAGGTATATCGTTAACAGGAAGGTTACCCATGATCACTTCTGACGAGTCCTCTGCCTGAGCTACGTTCATCATGTTGACCTTTGCAAACTTGGGATTATGCTTGACCACTGCATTGCTAGCAGATCTCACGGGAGGAGGAGGAAGACGCCTCTGGTTGAAGCATTTGTTTACATAGTGACCCTTCTGCTGACACTTGTTGCACGTAACATCAGAAAGCGGACGGTGATACGGAGCACTTGATCTTGGAGCATGAGACGAAGTCTTGTTCTGAAAGCCTGGGTTGGGTGGGTGGGAAGATCCATTGCCACCTTTGCTCTTCTGCTGATAAGGCTGACGGAATGGAGGAGGAGGAGGCAACGAATACTTTTGCTGCTTAGCTACCACTTGAGTTGAGGAAGAAGAAGGAGTTGCATCCCTGACTCTCTTCTTGGAAGCATCGCACTTGAGCTGAGCAGTCTCTTGCTTTAGTGCCATATTGTAGAATTCATCATACTTTTTCAGCTCAAAAAGCACAAGAGCTAGTTGCAGATCTTCTCTGAGGCCACCTCTGAACTGATAAATCATGCTCTTCTCGTCAGGGATGTCTTGCTTAGCGAAATGAGCGAGCTTCTGGAACATGATGTTGTATTGGTAAACAGACAAGTTGCGTTGCTTCAGATTGCGGAACTCCTCATGCCAGCTCCCAAGAACACTCTGAGGAATGTGGTGAGCTCTGAAGTCTTGGCGGAATTCATCCCAGGTAATCACACGACCTCCTCTAGAATCTTTGTATTGCTGATACCACTCTGCAGCTTGGTCTTTGAGTTGGAACGAGGAGAACTTGACAAGGTCCTCAGGCCTGACGTTGCTGCACTCGAAATGTTTGCAGATATCCACGAGCCAATCATCAGCGTCTGTGGCCTCGACACAGTTACTGAAGGTCTTTGGCTGGTTTGCGAGGAACTGGTTGATTGTAGCAAACTGATTTTGATTGTTGCCATTGCCTTGATTTCCTTGGTTGCGTTCTGGCAAGAGTTGCATAATCAGTTGTGTGTTGGCGTTGGTAGCGGCCATCACAGCTTGCCATGCCTCCGGAGGTGGAGGTGGTAGCGGTGGATCCGGATTCAGACGCATTGGAGGAGCCATCCTGAAGAGGGTGACATCCGTTAGCATCTTGAAAGACATATATTCAAGATGAATCAAATGGATCGAAATTGCAACATATAGCCTTAACATTTGAACAAGAATGAATGAATGAATTCCAAATTAAATGGTCACAATTCCATAAATTGAGAAGCCACATAGATAGAGGTAGATGAATAAAACAACAAGGTACGGACATGAACAAATACTTGGTAAGGATTAACCAATCACAAACCAAATATATGCGGAAGAAATACTAGAGCTACATGAATTCCCACCTATGAAACTCCCGAAATTTTCCGGTTATGCAATTAGGTGTTGGGGATACAGGGGAAGCATAATATCTCACCCAAAACTAGCAAATCCTACATCCAGCTGTACCCATCCTTCGACACATAACCAAGAAACATTTGGAAATCATTTACCTCAACCTTCGAAAAGCATCCGTTATACGAGTTATGGCAATACTCCCGAACTCCCGCCCCAGTACTGGGTGGCGTCGACGTTATCTCACAAACAACTGCATAAAAGAGATTTTCGATGTCGGTGAAACTCAGGTATTCCAGAATTGCAACGATAAAATTGTGACGACAACACCTCGGAGCTCAACTCCCCGGGACACTGCCACAACCCCTAAATGTCAGGAGGCACCAAGAACAATGTTCTCGTCACAAAACCATCGGAACGATTCCAAGATACCGGCGTGATCCTAAAAAAATTTAGTGAAATTTGAGAAGAGAAGAGTCAAAACTCTACGTCAGGATGCCTCACCAGAGCGACGAAGGGACTAAGGAGTAAAAAGAATCCTACTCTCCGATATATATAATCCTAAAAGACTCAAAACATTTTTCTAGACTCAACAACGCCAACGATTCGATCAAGCAGGGGGCTCCTAAGTCGGGGAAGGCTCTGATTACCAACTTCTAACGCCCCGGACACACCTGCCGGTGGTCGTTACTCCTGGCGAGATCTAGACTAGCCCCACAGATCAATACTAGTCTTTTCTGTGCACTTTGTCCTCACTCGTGCACACCCGGGAGCAACTTCCCGGTCGGTCACCCATCCTGAAACTACTCCAAGCTGAGCACGCTTAACTTTGGAGTTCCATCAGAATGGGCTCCCGAAAAATAAGGAATTCCTTATTGATATGAGTAGTCTATCATCCCTAATAAGCCAGGCTATCACATACACCCCCACTCAGAGGAACCGACGTCCCCATCGGGCCAGAGGAACGTTCCCTCTTGGCACATACGTCTGTGCTTCCAATCCGATACATGTGCCATGTCGTGTGCCACGACGGGTCACAAACGTCATGAACAACATGACCGCACACCTGTTCGCAAACATCCGTGTAACCGCGAGGGTTGGCTCTGATAACAACTTGTAACGCCCCGGACACACCCGCCGGTGGTTGTTACTCCTGGCGGGATCTAGACTGGCCCCACAGATCAATACTAGTCTTTTCTATGTACTTTGTCCTCACTCGTGCGCACCCGGGAGCAACTTCCCGGTCGGTCACCCATCCTGAAACTACTCCAAGCTGAGCACGCTTAACTTTGGAGTTCGGTCAGAATGGACTCCCGGAAAAGAAGGAATTTCTTATTGATATGAGTAGTCTATCATCCCTAATAAGCCAGGCTATCACAAGGTGGCCCCTCGGTCACAATCTTGATGGCATCCATCTTCGCCCACCACACCTTGACGCGGGCGAATGCCATGTCCGCACCCTCGATGCAGGCCGACCTCTTGACGATGTCCAGCCGAGGGCAGGCACCTACCATTCACTTCACGAGTCTGAAGTAGCTGCTGGGTATAACTTCGGTAGGCCACAGCTGGATTATTAAATCCTTCATGGCCAGTTCGGCCACCCTATGCAGCTCGACTAGCTGTCTTAGCTGATCGGTGAAGGGCACTGGATGCTCTGGCACAAGGTATTGCGGCCAGAACAACTTCTTCGTTGAACTCCCTTCTTCGGCTCGGAAGAACTCCGCAGCGTCGGACACACTGCACGGCAGATCCGCAAATGCCCCTGGAAAACTCTGAATCTGGGTTAGTAATAAATACTTCTTCTTCACATACTTGCTTTGCATACTAAACGCCTTACCTGCCGCGATCTTCTTGGCCTCCTGGATCTCCTGGAGGGCACACTGGGCTTCAGCCCGGGCCGCTTCCGCTCTTTGGCGAGCCTTGGCGAGTTCGGTCTCTCGAGCCGAAACATCGCACTCCAAGGTCTCACACTTCTTCACAGCGTCCTGGAGCTCTTGCTGGACCTCGTTCAGTCTGGCCTTAAGCTTCTTACGAGCGGCCTGCTCCTTGACAGCTTTCCCCTCGGCTTCGGCCAGGGCATTTTTAAGGGCCTCGACCTCGGTCGTCGCTCCTACACATATCATGACACTACGGTCAATATACATCATTTATTCTTTCTGAATATATAGCGAGTCATTACATACCTTGCTGGTCTTCCAGCTGCTTCCTCGCTTGGCCGAGCTCCTCCTCGGCCCGCTCCAGTCTCTGCTTTAGTCTGCAGATTTCAGCAGTGTGTGAGGTCGCGGCCAGCAACGACGCCTCCTTATTCATAGAAGACACATTTAGTTAGTTTCCTGCGAAATTTAATTGATCCTCTGTCCGGATTTTCTTTCCGAACACCGGACAGTGTCTCAGGGGCTACTGTGTATATTGGGATTTTCCCTTTTGCGCTGCTTACCTCAAAACCTGTCAGCAAGCCGCTGCAGGCATCGATCAGTCAGCTCTTGATGGACTGAACCTTCTCAATCACCGTATCCAGTAGATTATCCGGCGCCTCTGGTTGGACAGAGGTCACCGACGGGACGGGCACGCCTCCTTCTCTTGAAGGAGGCTGCTTGTCGGATTCCGGAGCCGTATGGGTCTCCGGATCCGTTCTCAGATGGGGGCCGAACTGAGCATGGCCCCCGTCATCAATCTCCATGGGGGTCTATTCCCCCATGTGTCCGGTGGCTGAGGTTTTTCCCTCTGGCGCCACCATGATGGCCTCCTGAACCTCTCTCTGGCCTGGGAAGGTCCTTTCGGACAGCACCTCGTCATCTCCCTTAGCCTTGGGAGAGTAAGCGGCCAGCGGTGACTCGCTGGCCATCGCCTTTGAATCCAACGAGCCTCTTGATGAGGATCGCTGGGAGCTGTCATGGGACGGACTGCAATAACATGATTAACCATATTAATACCATAAAGTGGAGGGGCCGGATAAGTGGACGCGTGCGGGTTCCTAGTACTCGCGATGTGGCCAGGGGCTTGTTCCAAGGGCATCGCTCCGGACTGTTGTCGATGTCCCACGCGGAGTTATCTGCGAGAGGGCCTTTCCCCCTCTTGGGCGCCTCCGCCTCCAGATTTGTGGAGGCCGCCCTCTTCTTCCTCCCCCCATCAGGGGGAGAGTCGCTCTCCTCCTCCTCCTCCTCCTCCTCGTCATCTTCGGTGGCAGAGGAGTGGGTCTTGTCTTCGGACGTCACGTCCGAAGCACCCTTGCGGCGGGGGCTACTTCGGACCCCCTTGGCTTTCTTCTCTGGCGCCTTATAGGGCACCAGTACCAGCATCTTCGCCAGGCGCGGGATGACTGGTTCCTCGGGCAGTAGAGCCGGACACCGAATCCGCTCCGCTCTCTCCGTCCATACCTGAAATAATAAAGTTTAGATATCCTCCTTGAAACAAGCAAGTAGAGGATGCGTAAAAGGCTAACATCTGGCGGAATGGGTAATGTCGTGCCCGTGGTCCGAGTCCACGGCTGGCGGCGTCTTATTGCCTTTAAAGAGAAACTTCCAGGAATCTTCGTGAGTGGTTCCGAAGAGCCTTTCCAGAGTTTGGTGCTTCTTTGGATTGAATTCCCATAAAGGGCGGCTTCGGCTTTGGCATGGGAGAATCCGGCGAACTAGCATCACCTGGATTACGTCGACGAGCTTAATGTTTTTATCCACCATGCTTTGAATGCGCGTTTGCAGCGCTATCAACTCGTTTGACGAAGACCAATTTGGACCCTTCTCAATCCAGGAGGTGAGCCGCATTGGAGCTTGATGACCCACAAGTATAGGGGATCTATCGTAGTCCTTTCAATAAGTAAGAGTGTCGAACCGAACGAGGAGCAGAAGGAAATGATAAGCGGTTTTCAGCAAGGTATTCTCTGCAAGTACTGAAATAAGTGGTAACAAATAGTTTTGTGATAAGATAAATTGTAACGAGCAACAAGTAACAAAAGTAAATAAAGTGCAGCAAGGTGGCCCAATCCTTTTTGTAGCAAAGGACAAGCCGGAACAAACTCTTATAATAGGAAAAGTGCTCCCGAGGACACATGGGAATATCGTCAAGCTAGTTTTCATCACGTTCACATGATTCACGTTCGGTACTTTGATAATTTGATATGTGGGTGGACCGGTGCTTGGGTGCTGTTCTTACTTGAACAAGCATCCCACTTATGATTAACCTCTATTGCAAGCATCCGCAACTACAACAAAAGTATTAAGGTAAACCTAACTGTCGGTGTCAAAACCGGCGGATCTCGGGTAGGGGGTCCCGAACTGTGCGTCTAGGCCGGATGGTAACAGGAGGCAGGGGACACGATGTTTTACCCAGGTTCGGGCCCTCTTGATGGAGGTAAGACCCTACGTCCTGCTTGATTAATATTGATGATATGGGTAGTACAAGAGTAGATCTACCACGAGATCAGAGAGGCTAAACCCTAGAAGCTAGCCTATGGTATGATTGTATGTTATGGTTGTTGTCCCACGGACTAAAACCCTTCGTTTATATAGACATCGGAGAGGGTTAGGGTTACACAAGGTCGGTTACAAAGGAGGATATATCCATATCCGTATTGCCTAGCTTGCCTTCCACGCCAAGTAGAGTCCCATCCGGACACGAGACGAAGTCTTCAATCTTGTATCTTCATAGTCTAACAGTCCGGCCAATGGAGATAGTCCGGCTGCCCGGAGACCCCCCTATCCAGGACTCCCTCAGTAGCCCCTGAACCAGGCTTCAATGACGATGAGTCCGGCGCACAGTATTGTCTTCGGCATTGCAAGGCGGGTTCCTTCTCTGAATATATCAGAAGAATTTGAATACGAGGATAGTGTCCGACCTTGAAAAATAAGTTCCACATTCCACCGTAGAGAGAATAATATTTTCGCAGATCTAATTTGCTGGCTTGTTTTGGCAGCATGATGTTATGTCATGGCCCGGTGATTATTCGAACCGTTTCCTTTAACCAGCCCTGCACATAATGCGAGGCAGTTTTTTCGACACGTCTTGTCAAAGCAGAGATCGTGTCCCCTTATTACGGGATTCTCATCAATATGGGCGTGGGTAACCCAACCGCGCCATCAATTGCGGCGCTTGGTGGATAAGCGAGTTTTATCAGGCAAGTGGGGACGCTTAGTTTCGTCCGCCCATATAGAGGGATAAGGATTCACCTTTCTATCCACGCCTTCTTCCTCCTTTGCTCATCCATTTTCGCACACTCGAGCTCTAGCGCCCAAGTCCACACTTCCACCTCAACCTTCTCCAATCATGTCCGGAGCGGGAGGCAAGTGGATGGTCTCCTCTGTCATGGAGGGAGACATCAAAAAACTGCACGGAGCCAGATACTTAGCCGCGAACATCGCGCATCGGCTGCCCGCTGCGGGGCAGATCGTCCCTACCCCGGAACCTTACAAGAGGGTAGTTTTCCTTCACCACTTCCTCCGCGGACTAGGGTTTCCTCTCCATCCATTCTTCCGTGGTCTCATGTTCTACTACGGGCTAGACTTTCATGACCTGGCCCCGAACTTCATCCTCAACATTTCGGCGTTCATCGTCGTGTGTGAGGCTTTCCTCCGCATTCGGCCCCACTTCGGCCTGTGGTTAAAGACCTTCAATATCAAGCCGAAGGTAGTACGAGGCCAACAAGCAGAATGCGGTGGAGCCATGGTGGGTAAAATGCCCAATGTCATATGGCTCGAAGGCTCCTTCATGGAGACAATAAAGGGATGGCAATCGGCGTGGTTCTACATCACCGATCCGCGTGGCGCCAAATGGGCGGCACCCCCTGAGTTTCGATCCAGATTCCCAACACGGCTCACTTCCTGGAAAGAGAAGGGCTTGTCGTGGGGTTCATCAGTGGAGCTGGATCGACTCCAGAAATGTATCCGGAGCATGGCGAGCAAGAAGCTCAAGCTTGTCAACATAATCCAAGTTATGCTCATCCGCTGGACCCTCCCGTGTCAACAACGGGATTTTACCTTGTGGGAGTTCGACCCGGACCAGCACCAGACTCTGAGCGAGCTCTTCGTCACAATGCACAAGGACGTCTGGAAGGTGCTGTTCAAGGGCGCCGAGGTCCCCCCCTTCTCTCGCCGAGGACCGAGGACTAAGCGCAAAGCGCCTAGCGTGTCCGGTGAGTTCGATATGTCTCGTAGGTCATTTATATTCCCCAGCTTGATTATGCGCGGGGTCTAATCTCCCTACCTTTGATAGGACTGGGTGGAGATGTCGGGGAAGATTAACTGTCCGGCCCCTTTGCCTGAAGACACTGCGAGCGCTCTCCTGACGGAGATGCTGACTCTGGCTCCTTACAAGGTGCCGGAGAAGACCAAGAAGGCCAAGGGAACCCGAAAGCATTCCCGGCGCCAGGTGTTATCGGACTCATCATCCGATAACTCTGCGGCACACTCCTCCCCCGAAGATGAGGAGGAAGAAGAAGATGCTCCCCCTCTAGGCGGGGGAGACAAGAAAAGGAAGGTCGCCCCAACTGGGGAGGCCGAAAGGTCCAAGAAGGGGAGGACTCTCCTTCCGGATAGTTCCACCGCCGCCGACGAGGGCGAAGACGAGTGGTTGCCCTGGGCCAAGCCCCCGGGGAGATTGTAAGTATTCGGATACCAGAGTAACTCATAGGATTCCTTTGTCGCACTGCTTTCCCTAATCGCCGAACATGATTATGCAGGCCGCTGCGAGCCAATATCGAGGTATCATCGGACGGCTCCCTGAGCTCGTCAGACATGGATAGCGATCCGGTCCCGACCGCCACCTCCCCTCATCCTGTTGACGACGCCGAGGTGTTGTCTCAAGAGGCACCGGATCGAGGGGAGACAGTCCCGGAGGCGCCTCAAGGCGACCTTCCGGACTCCGGGAGCCGAGGGGACAGGGCCCCCGAGAGCTCCGAGTTCGGCCCTCAGCCGAACACCGTGCCGGACCCTCCAGCGGTTCCGGGCTCGGGCAGGCAGCCTCCTTCTAAGAGGGGCAAGACGCCTGTGCCAGTGACCTCTATCCATCCAGAGGCATCGGACAATCTGCTGGAAGCGCTTCGCAGCGCTTCCATCGACGAGGAGCACCGCACTATCATGAGTGCGGTGATCCAGAAGGTTCAGTCTGCCAAGAGCGGATTGACTGAAGCCTGTGCCAGCGTTCTAACAGGCTTCGAGGTAAGTGTTTTAAAATGTAGTAGAAATATTACCGCATAGACAGTAGCCCCTGATGCTTTGTTCGGTGTTCACAAAGAAAAGCCGAACAGAGGATCAAATAATATCGCAGGAGTCTAATATAAGTATGTCAATATGCATATGCAGGCTTTGCTGCTGGCGTCCGCCGCACTGACTGCGGAGGTCGCCGTACTGAAGCAAGCCCTCGAGGGGTCCCGGAAAGAGCTCGGCCTTGCCAAGAGGCAGCTCGAGGATAACAAGGGTAAGTAATACCCTGTCTATAGATGTGTATATATAAAAAAGGACGCGATTGCAAAATGACAGGATCATCGTATGTTTGCCAGGGGCCATGACCGAGGTGGCGACCCTGAAGTAAGCGCTAACCCAGGCCGAAGATAAAGCAGCCCAGGAGCGCACCGAGCGAGAGAAGCATGAGGCTCGGGTGGGCGAGGTGCAGCAAGAGCTCCAGGCTCTCGTGACGAAGCACGAGGAATTGGAGCTTGACTCCAAGACGCAGGAGTCTGAGCTTGTCGCGGCCCTCGAGAGTGCAAAAAGTGCCAAGGCCGAAGCCCAAAAGGCCCTCCAAGAGATCGACGCGATGAAGAAGATAGTGGCGAGTAAGGCTTTCTATATGCAAAGCAAGCATGTAAAAGTAAATTACCGATTACTTACCCGGATCCGGAGCTCTTTAGGAGCATTTGCAGATTTGCCCCGCAGTGTGTCCGATGCCGCATAATTTTACCAGGCCGAGGACGGAAGCTCGACGGAGAAGCTGTTCTGGTCTCAGTATGCTGAGGCCGAACATCCGGTGCCGATGAGCGACCAGCTGAAGCAGATGGTCGAGCTACATAAGGCGGCCGATCAGGCCATGAAGGGCTTTATAGTCCGGCTGTGGCCTGGCGACGCCCTTCCGAACAACTTCTTCGGCCTGGTGAGGCGGCTCGTGGATGCCTGCCCACGGCTGGAGGTCGTCAAGTGATCTGTCTGCATTGAAGGTGCACGCCGGGCTTTCGCCTGTGTGAAATTGCAGTGGGTCAAGCTGGACGCCATGAAGCTGATCAAGGAGGGGTCGTCGGAGGGCAAGGAGCACCGCCACCCCGAGATGTACTACGAGGGTGTTCTGCCGGGTGCCCGTCTTATCGCGGATGAGTGTTCAAAAGATGTAATATTTGAGTAAACTTGCTCGTTTTATCCTGTATTTATGAAAACTTGTTCCATATGCGCTATGCAACGCTTGTTTGAATTTAAAATATTACCTTCTGTTTGGCTATTTATCCAATCTAAGAGATGGCTAGTCCTCGGCTTCTGCCCCCATGCCACGAGTGTTGGGGTGTTCGGGATAAACCTGAGCACTCTTGTTCCCATATTTGGGTCCTTCGAGGGAGGTGCTCAGCACAACGAACAAGGCAACCAGACTAATAATGCTTTATCACTCTCACTTAGCCATAGAATTCTATAATTTTAAATTTTGGCGAAGCCCCTGGTATTCGGAAGGCCGAATTCGGGGCATGATACACGCCTGTAAGCCGGACAGGGCTGGCCCCCCGCCCTAAGCGGCATAAGTCTTTAGGGACTCGAAAAACCTCGCCAAACAGCGACCAGTCTCTTGCCTTATCATGACAGTCAGTTTTAGCTTTCTCTACTGAGGTGCTCAGCCCGGCAGAACCGGGGCACAATCGCAGTAGTTCTCCTAGCGCTACCTTAGCCGATAGAGCGGAACGTAAGGTACCAAAACATAGGAGCCGGGCAAACCCAACATTTGACCAAAGACATGATTCAGAGCTGATGCATATAATGCTATAAGTTCGGGGTGCCGCACTTGTGAAACTGTTCAGACTTTTCACACCGCATTGTGGGGTACGTAAGCCCCTGGTGTATTGGCCGTACCAGAGTGTACGGTTGCAAGGCATCATTAATGAACACATAGATATATATATATATATATAACAAGAATGCAATAATAGTCGTAATTTCATGCATTATTTATTAAAAAATTGCGTTAAAGCAGAGTGATACAGATAGTGCGATAAGCAAAGAGTAGGACTATGTCCCTTCCAAGGGCAAGCTGAGGAATGATATTGAATTGAATATTTCACTCGTTACTGTAATCAACCTGGGAATTCCGTGGTATAACGTAGTTGTCTGCCTCCTTGGTTGCTGCATCATGTGTTCGGCAATAGTGCTGCCGGACAGTGTTTCTAGAGATGAAGGTCCTGAAAGAAAAAGAAAAATTACCAGACGGGAAGCCCCTAGTGCGGTTTAGGCCGCGTTTTGGGGCGTGCCGCCGTTGTGCCCCCCTCCCCATTTGTGCCCATGGTATTTTTAATGCGTAATTATGTACGCGCGGCATGAATATCGCCGTTGGGCTGGGATTGGGGTGGACGCCGTATTGCTACGCGAGCTCAGATCGCGCCAGGCGGTCTATTTGCCGATTGCCCCAAGCACGCTTGAAGGTGTCCGGGCTTTGAAGCGCCGAACTGGTTGATTGCCTTGAGAGGCTGCTTTGCGCTTCTGCTGCAAGGGCCGTGGTGTGCTCCTCAGTTCGGAGAGAGCGCTCTGTGTTTCCATTGACTGTAATAACTCTGCAAGGTCCTGGCATCTTGAGGTTGAGGTATGCATAATGCGGTACCGCATTGAATCTAGCAAATGCGGTTCGCCCGAGCAGCGCATGATAACCACTGCGGAACGGGACTATATCGAAGATTGCCTCTTCGCTTTGGAAGTTATCCGGGGATCTGAAGACAACTTCCAGTGTAGTTGAGCCTGTGCAATGGGCCTCTACACCTGGAATGACGCCCTTAAAGGTCGATTTTGTGGGTTTGATCCTTGAGGGGTCTATACCCATTTTGCGCACTATGTCCTCATAAAGCAGGTTCAGGCTGCTGCCGCCATCCTAAAGGACTCGAGTGAGGTGAAATCTGTCAATGATTGGGTCTAGGACTAGTGCGGCGAATCCGGCATGACGGATACTAGTGGGGTGGTCCCTGCGATCGAAGGTGATTGGACAGGAGGACCAAGGGTTGAACTTTGGGGTGACTGGCTCCAACGCATATACGTCCCTGAGCGCACGCTTCCGCTCCCTCTTGGGGATATGGGTTGCGTATATCATGTTCACCGTCTGCACTTGCGGGGGAAACCTCTTCTGTCCTCCAGTGTGCGGCTGTCGGGGCTCCTCATCATCATCGCTATGCGGTCCCTTGTCCTTGTTTTCGGCAATTAACTTGCCGGCCTGCTTGAACACCCAACAATCCCTGTTGGTGTGATTGGCTGGCTTGTCTAGGGTGCCGTGTATTTGACACGAGCAATCGAGTATACGGTCCAAGCTCGACGGACCCGGCGTACTTTGTTTGAATGGATTTTTCCCCTGACCGGGTTTAGAGCCTTTGAATCCGGCATTGACTGCCGTATCCTCAGTATTTTCGCTATTAATGCGGCGCTTATGCTTGTTACGACGTGACCTGCTATTGCCATCCTTGGTATCTGAGGTACCATGGTTCTTTGATATGTTATTACTACGAGCCAGCCAGCTGTCTTCTCCCGCACAAAAGCGGGTCATGAGCGTCGTGAGAGCTGCCATAGATTTCGGCTTTTCCTGACCAAGTGCCGGGCTAGCCACTCGTCTCGGATGTTGTGCTTGAAAGCCTCTAAGGCCTCCGCATCCGGACAGTCGGCGATTTGATTTTTCTTTGTAAGGAACCGAGTCCAGAATTGCCTGGCCGACTCTTCTGGCTGCTGAATTATGTGGCTCAAGTCATCGGCGTCTGGTGGTCGCACATAAGTGCCCTGAAAGTTGTCAAGGAATGTGGCTTCCAGATCTTCCCAACAGCTAATGGAGTCCGCTGGCAAGCTGTTAAGCCAATGTCGCGCTGGTCCTTTGAGCTTTAGTGGGAGGTATTTGATGGCGTGTAAGTCATCACTGCGGGCCATGTGGATGTGGAGGAGGAAGTCCTCAATCCATACTGCGGGATCTGTTGTGCCGTCGTATGATTCAATGTTTACAGGTTTGAAACCTTCTGGGAATTGATGTTCCATTACTTCGTCTGTGAAGCATAAGGGGTGTGCGGCGCCTCTATATTGGGCTATATCTCGACGCAGCTCGAATGACTCTTGCCTGCTATGTTCGGCCCGGCCGGATTTGCTTTTACTGTATCCGGCGTGAAGTTTGTCGTCTCACAGAGTGGTGCGCCCTCGTGATCCATAGATCGATCTTGAATGCTTTGCCTTGTCCTCCAATATGTCTCGCTGGGTAACTCTTGGAGGGGCGCTCGAGTTTATATTCCTCGGCCGCGAGGACTTCAGCCCATTTGTCAGCTAGCAGATCTTGATCAGCTTGAAGTTGTTGTTGCTTTTTCTTCAGGCTATTTGCCGTGGCCATAAGCCGGCGCTTGAAGCGCTCTTGTTCGACGGGATCCTCTGGTACGGCGAATTCATCGTCGCCGAGGCTTGCCTCGTCTTCGGAGGGGGGCATGTGATCATCCTCCTCCTCTCCGTCTGCCGCTCTCTCAGGAGAGCTGGCTCCTTCATCCTCCTGCTCTAAATCTTGCTGCAGGGGATTGTTGTTGTCTTCAGCACTATCCGGAGTATTATTATCTCCTGTGCCGGTATCACCACTTTTGCTTTGGTGGGACTTAGAGCGGCGCCGCTGACGTCGGCGCTTGGGTTGCTTCTTGGAGGGGTCATCCTCCGCTATCTCGTCGCCATTGCCTTCGTTGGGTGTATCCACCATGTATATGTCATATGATGAGGTGGCTTTCCAGTGCCCTATAGGTGCTGGTTCATGTTCGTCTCCTACATCGTCGTCCATACCGTCGATGTCTTCAAAGTCGAAGTCGAGCATGTCAGTTAAATCATCGACAGTGGCTACAAAGTGGGTGGTGGGTGGGCGTCGAATTTCTTCATCGTCCGCATCCCAATCCTGTTGGCCATAATCCGGCCAGGGCTCTCCTGACAAAGAGAGAGACTTTAGTGGATTCAGAATGTCGCCGAAGGGCGAGTGCTGAAAGATATCTGCGGCGGTGAATTCCATGATCGGCGCCCAATCGGATTCGATTGGCAGGGGCGTGGATGGTTCGGAGTCCGGAAAAGAGTCCGGCACCTTGGGGTCACGGGCTGCGCGGAGGTTTAGGCTGGTGTTCGGCTCCATCGCCATTGAGACTGCAGCCCCTGAGGCGGTGTCTAACCACCCGTCCTCGATTCGCGCAGTTGGCTCCGAACTAAGGGTCGGAGCTGATGCGGGCGCGGCTTCTGGGGTACTGTTCGGTGGCAGAGTTAGGTCATACCCATCACGACAGTGCGGCGCACCCGGCTGTGGCTCGAAACCGTCGAAGATCAAGTCTCCGCGGATGTCGGCCTGGTAGTTCAAGCTTCCAAATCTGACCCGATGGCCAGGGGCGTAGCTTTCAATCTACTCCAGATGGCCAAGCGAATTAGCCCGCAGTGCAAAGCTGCCGAATACGAAGATCTGTCCGGGGAGAAAAGTCTCACCCTGGACCGCATCGCTATCGATGATAGTAGGAGCCATCAAGCCTAACGGCGACGACACAGAGGAACTCTCAATGAAAGCACCAATGTCGGTGTCAAAACCGGCGGATCTCGGGTAGGGGGTCCCGAACTGTGCGTCTAGGCCGGATGGTAACAGGAGGCAGGGGACACGATGTTTTACCCAGGTTCGGACCCTCTTGATGGAGGTAAAACCCTACGTCCTGCTTGATTAATATTGATGATATGGGTAGTACAAGAGTAGATCTACCACGAGATCGGAGAGGCTAAACCCTAGAAGCTAGCCTATGGTATGATTGTATGTTATGGTTGTTGTCCCACGGACTAAAACCCTTCGGTTTATATAGACACCGGAGAGGGTTAGGGTTACACAAGGTCGGTTACAAACGAGGAGATATCCATATCTGTATTGCCTAGCTTGCCTTCCACGCCAAGTAGAGTCCCATCCGGACACGAGACGAAGTCTTCAATCTTGTATCTTCATAGTCTAACAGTCCGGCCAATGGAGATAGTCCGGCTGCCCGGAGACCCCCCTATCCAGGACTCCCTCACTAACCATAGCATGAAACATATGGATCCAAATCAGCCCCTTACGAAGCAACGCATAAACTAGGGTTTAAGCTTCTGTCACTCTAGCAACCCATCATCTACTTATTACTTCCCAATGCCTTCCTCTAGGCCCAAATAATGGTGAAGTGTTATGTAGTCGACGTTCACATAACACCACTAGAGGCTAGACAACATACATCTTATAAAAATATCAAACGAACACCAAATTCACATGACTACTCATAGCAAGACTTCTCCCTTGTCCTCAAGAACAAACGTAATTACTCACAAAGCATATTCATGTTCATAATCAGAGGGGTAATAATATGCATATAGGATCTGAACATATGATCTTCCACCAAATAAACCAACTAGCATCAACTACAAGGAGTAATCAACACTACTAGCAACCTACTAGCACCAATCCCGGACTTTGAGACAAGAATTGGATACAAGAGATGAACTAGGGTTTGGAGATGAGATGGTGCTGGTGAAGATGTTGATGGAGATTGCCCTCTCCCGATAAGAGGAGCGTTGGTGATGATGATGGTGATGATTTCCCCCTCCCGGAGGGAAGTATCCCCGGCAGAACAGCTCTGCCGGAGCTCTAGATTGGTTCCACCAAGGTTCCGCCTCGTGGCGGCGGAGTCTCGTCACGAAAAGTTCCTCCTGATTTTTTTCTCATCGAAAGACTTCATATAGGAGAAGATGGACGTCGGAGAGCCACCAGAGGGCCCACGAGGTAGGGGGCGTTCCCTAGGGCCCACCCCCACCCTCGTGAGCAGGGTGTGGGCCCTCTGGCCTTCATCTTTGGCGAGGATTTTTCTTTATTTATTTTAAGAGGTTCCGTGGAGTTTCAGGACTTTTGAAGTTGCATAGAATAGGTCTCTAATATTTGCTCCTTTTCCAGCCCAGAATTCCAGCTGCCGGCATTCTCCCTCCTTATGTAAACCTTGTAAAATAAGAGAGAATAGCCATAAGTATTGTGACATAAAGTGAAATAACAGTCCATAATGCAATAAATATCGATATAAAAGCATGATGCAAAATGGACGTATCAACTCCCCCAAGCTTAGACCTCACTTGTCCTCAAGCGAAAAGCCGATAACAATAAATATGTCCTCATGTTTAGGGGTAGATGCGTCAATAAAAATAAAATACGGACATGAAGGCATCATGATTATTCTCATAACAGCAACATATATAGATTTTGTCATATGATTACTTATGTTCAAGTGATGATCTATTCACAATGCAAAAGTATAAATCATAAACCTTATTGGGCTCCGACAAACTATAATCTCAGTCATTGAAGCAATTGAAATTTATCATAACATCGGAAAGAGTCTATGTCAGAGCTAAAAAGCAAGTCCACATACTCAACTATCATTTAGTCCTTCATAATTGCTAACACTCACGCAATACTTGTGGTTATGAAGTTTTAATCGGACGCAGAGAAAGATAGGGGCTTATAGTTTTGCCCCACAACCTTTTACCTCAACGGTAATGTCAACAATAATAATTCATGCCCCCCTACATCCAATTAGATATATATATATATATCATGTTCTTTTCAACATGCTGAGCTTGCCAAAGGATAAAATGAAAAATAAAAGGTGAAGATCCCCATGACTCTTGCATAAGGTAGAAGATAATAATAAAGGATAGGCCCTTCGCAGAGGGAAGCAGAGGTTGCCATGCGCTTTTATGGTTGGATGCATAAAATCTCAATGCGAAAGAATGTCACTTTATATTGCCCCTTGTGATATGAACCTTTATTATGCAGTCCGTCGCTTTTATTACTTCCACATCACAAGATCATATAAAGCTTATTTCTCCCACACCAATCAATCATACATATTTAGAGCAATTTTTATTGCTTTGCACCGATGACAACTTACTTGAAGGATCTTACTCAATCCATAGGTAGATATGGTGGACTCTCATGGCAAAACTGGTTTAGGGATTTTGGAAGCACAAGTAGTATTTCTACTTGGTGCTGAGAATTTGGCTAGCATGAGGGGGAAAGGCAAGCTCAACAAGTTAGAGGATCCATGACAACATATTTTATCTCAGATATAAGAAAGACATAACTCATTACGTTGTCTTCCTTGTCCAACATCAACTTTTTAGCATGTCATATTTTAATGAGTACTCCCAATCATAAAATATGTCAATGATAATATATCTATATGTGAAAACCTCTCTTTCCTTATTACTTCCTATTAATTGCAACAATTACCAAAGCTATGTCTGCCAACTCCCAACAACTTTTAATCATCATACTCTTTCTATGTGAAGTCATTACTCTCAATAAGATCAATATGAACTCTTTGTTTCTTTTTATTCTTTTTCTCTTTTCTTTTATTCACCCAAGATCATGGAAAAATAATCAAGCCCCTGAGTCAACACTAATCTTTATTATATATAGCTCACGGACTCGATTACAAAGAGAGATCATAAAGCGAAACTCAAAACTGGATCATGCCATAAACTTTACTCTACTAGATCAAGATACTACTAATAGGATCGAACTAAGAAAAACGATAAAGATAGGAGTTGTGATTGTGATACGATACCGGGGCACCTCCCCCAAGCTTGGCAGTTGCCAAGGGGAGTGCCCATACCCATGTGATTATGTCTCCTTTGTCGGTGAAGAAGGTGGTGGTGATGTTGATGATGCAGGCTTGTCGTCCATCTTCCAAGGCATACGTTCTCCATCATAGAAAGATGATCAAGTCTCCGGGATCCTCAAATCTGCAGCCAAACTCATCCTTTTGAATCTATATTCATACTCACAGTTTTGGTTTTGCAGGTCATAGATTTGGGCTTGTAGGTGCTCGATCTTCTCATGAAGCTTGAAGATAGTCTCCCCGATGTTGTCAGCATCCAACTTGTGGTTGCTAGTGAACTCCGCGATCATCATGTGGTTAGAGTTGAGTCCACGTTCCACCATCCTTTAGCACTTGAAAACTTGTTGCTCCACTGCTTCGAGCCTCGTCTCCATGCTTCTGGTCCCCTTTGGTCCCTCTTCATCGCGGATGTGCAGCAACCCATCACGCAACTCAATGGTTTGAGGGTGTCGCAGCACCTCCGCGAGGTAAGGGTTGATGACCTTCTCAAAGAACTTGTCCTTGGAGGAGCTTGGGGCCGTCATGATAACCTAGATCTATCAGAAAAACAGCTCGAAATAAGAACAGAGGAGGTTTGCGTGATACAGGAGTCAAAACCTTCGGGAAAATATATAATGAATTTTTACCGACCAAAATACGTATCGTGCAAGAAAACAGAGTCCGGAAGGCACACGAGGTGCTCACGAGGTAGGGGGTGCGCCCACCACCCTCGTGGGGCCCTCGTGTCCTTCCCGGACTGCTACTTATTTTTCTATTTTTCTAAATATTCCAAAACGGAGAGATATTGCCTTAAAAATTGTTTTGGAGTCGGTTTACTTACCGTACCACATACATATTCCTTTTCGGAGTGGGAAACGTTCCGGAAAGTGTTCCTTATGTATTCCTCCGGGGTTACGGTTTCAATAATATTGGTTTCAACATTTATGGGATTACCTGAGATATAATGTTTGATTCTTTGACCGTTTACCACCTTCGGATTTGTGCCCTCAAAGTTGTTGATTTTTATGGCACCGGAACGACAAACCTCCTCGATAACATAGGGGCCTTCCCATTTAGAGAGAAGTTTTCCTGCAAAAAAACTTAAACGAGAGTTGTATAGCAATACATAATCACCTACATTAAACTCACGCTTTTGTATCCTTTTGTCATGCCATCTTTTAACTTTTTCTTTAAACAACTTGGCATTTTCATAAGCTTGGGTTCTCCATTCATCAAGTGAGCTAATATCAAATAACCTCTTCTCACCGGCAAGTTTGAAATCATAGTTAAGCTCTTTAATAGCCCAATATGCCTTATGTTCTAGTTCGAGAGGTAAGTGACATGCTTTTCCATAAACCATTTTATACGGAGACATACCCATAGGATTTTTGTATGCAGTTCTATAAGCCCATAATACATCATCAAGTTTTTTAGACCAATTCTTTCTAGACCTATTAACAGTCTTTTGCAAAATTAATTTGAGCTTTCTATTGCTCAATTCTACTTGACCACTAGACTGAGGGTGATAAGGAGATGAAATTCTATGATTAACATCATACTTAGCAAGCATTTTACGAAAAGCACCATGAATAAAGTGTGAACCACCATCAGTCATTAAATATCTAGGGACTCCAAACCTCGGAAAAATAACTTCTTTAAGCATTTTAATAGAAGTGTTATGATCAGCACTACTAGTTGGAATAGCTTCTACCCACTTAGTAACGTAATCAACAGCAACTAAAATATGTGTGTATCCATTAGAGGCAGGAAAAGGTCCCATATAATCAAAGCCCCAAACATCAAATGGTTCAATAACAAGTGAATAATTCATAGGCATTTCTTGACGTCTACTAATATTACCAATTCTTTGACATTCATCACAAGACAATACAAACTTACGGGCATCCTTGAAGAGAGTAGGCCAATAAAAACCAGATTGCAGTACCTTATGTGCAGTTCTATCTCCAGCGTGGTGTCCTCCATAAGTATCGGAATGACACTTGCGTAGGATCTGTTCCTGTTCATGCTCAGGTACACAACGTCTAATAACACCATCTACTCCTTCTTTATAAAGATGTGGATCATCCCAAAAGTAATGTCTCAAGTCATAGAAAAACTTTTTATTTTGCTGGTATGTGAAGCTAGGTGGTATAAACTTAGCAACAATATAATTAGCATTATCAGCATACCATGGAGTACTACGAGAAGTACTTATAACATTTAATTGTTCATCGGGAAAGTCATCATTAATAGGTAGTGGGTCGTCAAGAACATTCTCTAACCTATACAAGTTGTCTGCAGCGGGGTTGTCAGCTCCCTTTCTATCAACAATATGCAAATCAAATTCTTGTAGCAAGAGAACCCACCTAATAAGTCTAGGTTTAGCATCTTTCTTTTCCATAAGGTATTTAATAGCAGCATGATCAGTGTGAATAGTTACTTTAGAATCAACAATATAAGATCTGGACTTATCACAAGCAAATACAACTGCTAAAAGCTCTTTTTCAGTAGTGGCATAATTCCTTTGAGCATTGTCTAGAGTCTTACTAGCATAATGGATAACATTTAATTTCTTATCAACTCTATGCCCTAGAACAGCACCTACAGCATAATCACTAGCATCACACATAATTTCAAAGGGTAAATTCCAATCAGGTGGCTGAACAACAGGTGCAGAGACTAATGCTTTCTTAACTATTTCAAATGCTTCTACACAATCATCATCAAAGGCAAATGGTATATCTTTTTGCAATAAATTAGTCAGAGGTCGAGAAATTTTTGAGAAGTCCTTAATGAACCTCCTGTAAAATCCGGCGTGAGCAAGGAAACTTCTTATACCTTTGATGTCCTTGGGACATGGTATCTTTTCAATAGCATCAACCTTGGCTTTATCAACTTCAATACCTCTTTCAGAAACTTTATGCCCTAAGACAATACCTTCATTAACCATAAAGTGGCACTTTTCCCAATTCAAGACAAGATTAGTTTCTTCACATCTCTGCAAAACTCGATCAAGATTGCTCAAGCAATCATCAAAAGATGAACCATAGACGGAAAAATCGTCCATGAAAACCTCATAAATCTTTTCACAAAAGTCAGAGAATATAGCCATCATGCATCTTTGAAAGGTAGCAGGTGCATTACATAAACCAAAAGGCATACGTCTGTAAGCGAAAGTACCAAAAGGGCATGTAAAAGTAGTCTTTGATTGATCTCTAGCCGACACAGGTATTTGAGAGAAACCAGAATAACCATCTAGAAAGCAATAGTGTGTATGTTTGCATAATCTTTCTAGCATTTGGTCAATAAAAGGTAAGGGGTAATGATCTTTCTTAGTAGCTTTATTTAATTTGCGGAAATCAATTACCATCCTATAACATGTGATAATTCTTTGTGGAATCAATTCATCTTTATCATTAGGAACCACAGTAATACCTCCCTTCTTAGGGACACAATGCACAGGACTTATCCACTCACTATCAGCAATGAGATAGATTATACCTGCCTCCAGAAGCTTGAGTATTTCTTTTCTTACCACTTCTTTCATTTTAGGATTCAGACGTCGTTGAAGATCACGAACTGGTTTGGCGTCCGCCTCCAAATTTATTTTATGTTGACATAGAGTGGGACTAATGCCCTTAAGATCATCAAGAGTATATCCAATAGCAGCATGATGCTTCTTCAGAGTTTTCAATAATCTTTCTTCTTCATGCTCTGAAAGGTTAGCACTAATAATAACAGGATATATCTTCTTTTCATCAATATAAGCATATTTAGATTATCAGGCAACGGTTTAAGCTCAAACACGGGATCACACTTGGGTGGAGGGGGATCCCCTAAAATTTCAACGGGCAAATTGTGATGCAGAATAGGTTCCTGTTTAAAGCATACTTCATCTATTTCCCTTCTTTCATTCATGAACATATCATTTTCATGGTCTAGCAAATAGTGTTCTAAAGGATCACTAGGAGGTACGGCAATAGAAGTAAGACCAATAATTTCATCCTTACTAGGTAATTCTTCCTCACGATGTTGTTTACTAAATTTAGGGAAATTAAACTCATGAACCATATCATCCAAGCCAATAGTAACAACATTATTTTCGCAATCTATCCTAGCATTAACAGTGTTCAAGAAGGGTCTACCAAATATAATGGGACAAAAGCTATCTTGCAGAGAAGTAAGAAGAAGAAAATCAGCAGGATATTTAGTTTTCCCACACAAGACTTCAACATCTCTAACAATTCCAATTGGTGAAATAGTATCTCTATTGGCAAGTTTAATTGTGACATCAATACCTTCTAACTCAGCAGGTGCAATTTCATTCTTAATTTCTTTGTATAAAGTATGCGGTATAACACTAGCACTCGCACCCATATCACATAAGCCATGATAATAATGATCTCCTATTTTAACAGAAATATCAGGCACGCCTACCACAGGTCTATGTTTATCTTTAGCACAAGATTTGGCAATTCTAGCAGTTTCACCTTCGAACTGAATAACATGCCCATCAATATTATCAGACAAGAGATCTTTAACAATAGCAATATTAGGTTCTACTTTAACTTGCTCAGGAGGTGTATATGTTCTAATATTGCTTTTATGAACAACAGTTGAAGCTTTAGCATGATCCTTTACTCTAACAGGGAAAGGTGGTTTCTCAACATAAGAAGTAGGAACAGTAGGATCATTATAAGTGACAGTATTTTCTTCAACTTTAATAGGTGCAGCTACTTTTACTTCTATGGGAGGATGATATTTAAACCACTTCTCCTTAGGGAGATCAACATAAGTAGCAAAAGATTCACAGAAAGAAGCTACTGTCTCAGAGTCAAGTCCATATTTAGTGCTAAACTTACGGAAAATATCGGTGTCCATAAAAGATTTAACACAATCAAACTTAGGTGTCATGCCTGACTCTTTACCTTCGTCGAGGTCCCAATCTTCAGAGTTGTGTTTAATTCTATCCAATAAATTCCGTCTGAATTCAATAGTCTTCATCATAAAAGAGCCAGCAGAAGAAGTATCGAGCATGGTGCGATTGTTTTCAGAAAGCCGAGCATATAAATTTTGAATAATCATTTCTCTTGAGAGCTCATGATTGGGGCATGAATATAACATTGATTTAAGCCTCCCCCAATATTGAGCGATGCTTTCTCCTTCGCGAGGCCAGAAATTATATATATAATTGCGATCACGATGAACAAGATGCATAGGGTAATACTTTTGATGAAATTCCAACTTCAATCTTTTATAGTCCCATGATCTCATATCATCACATAGCCTATACCATACCAATGCGTCTCCCATCAAAGATAAAGGGAAGACCTTCTTCTTAGCAACATCATCGGGTATACCTGCAAGCTTAAATAATCCACAAACTTCATCCACATATATTAAGTGCTCATCAGAATGCTTTGTTCCATCTCCTGTAAAAGGGTTAGCTAGCAGTTTTTCCGTCATACCCGAAGGAAATTCAAAAGGAGTTTCATTTTCAATAGGTTCAGTAGGTTGAGGAGCAACTCCTTGCTCTACTGGATGGGGTGAAGATACCCCGAACAAGCCCCTCAGAGAATTACTTTCCATAGTAACAAGTGACAGTAAATTTCAGCACACTATATAAATTTTTCCCTACCAAATTCCACCTACCAAAGGCGCTACACTCCCCGGCAACGGTGCCAGAAAAGAGTCTTGATGACCCACAAGTATAGGGGATCTATCATAGTCCTTTTGATAAGTAAGAGTGTCGAACCCAACGAGGAGCAGAAGGACATGATAAGCAGTTTTCAGCAAGGTATTCTCTGCAAGTACTGAAATAAGTGGTAACAGATAGTTTTGTGATAAGATAAATTGTAACGAGCAACAAGTAAAAAAATTAAATAAAGTGCAGCAAGGTTGCCCAATCCTTTTTTTAGCAAATGACAAGCCGGAACAAACTCTTATAATAGGAAAAGCGCTCCCGAGGACACATGGGAATATCGTCAAGCTAGTTTTCATCACGTTCATATGATTCGCGTTTGGTACTTTGATAATTTGATATGTGGGTGGACCGGTGCTTGGGTGCTGTTCTTACTTGAACAAGCATCCCACTTATTATTAACCTCTATTGTAAGCATCCGCAACTACAACGAAAGTATTAAGGTAAACCTAACCATAGCATGAAACATATGGATCCAAATCAGCCCCTTACGAAGCAACGCTTAAACTTGGGTTTAAGCTTCTGTCACTCTAGCAACCCATCATCTACTTATTACTTCCCAATGCCTTCCTCTAGGCCCAAATAATGGTGAAGTGTTATGTAATTGACGTTCACATAACACCACTAGAGGCTAGACAACATACATCTTATCAAAATATCAAACGAATACCAAATTCACATGACTACTCATAGCAAGACTTCTCCCTTGACCTCAGGAACAAACGTAATTACTCACAAAGCATATTCATGTTCATAATTAGAGGGGTAATAATATGCATATAGGATCTGAACATATGATCTTCCACCAAATAAACCAACTCGCATCAACTACAAGGAGTAATCAACACTACTAGCAACCTACTAGCACCAATCCCGGACTTTGAGACAAGAATTGGATACAAGAGATGAACTAGGGTTTGGAGATGAGATGGTGCTGGTGAAGATGTTGATGGAGATTGCCCTCTCCCGATGAGAGGAGCGTTGGTGATGACGATGGTGATGATTTCCCCCTCCCGGAGGGAAGTATCCCCGGCAGAACAGCTCTGCCGGAGCTCTAGATTGGTTCCGCCTCGTGGCGGCGGAGTCTCGTCCCGAAAAGTTCCTCCTGATTTTTTTCTCATCGAAATACTTCATATAGGAGAAGATGGATGTAGAAGAGCCACCAGGGGACCCACGAGGTAGGGGGCACGCCCTAGGGGGGGCGCCCCCCACCCTCGTGAGCAGGGTGTGGGCCCCCTGGCCTTCATCTTTGGCGAGGATTTTTCTTTATTTATTTTAAGAGGTTCCGTGGAGTTTCAGGACTTTTGGAGTTGCGTAGAATAGGTCTCTAATATTTGCTCCTTTTCCAGCCCAGAATTCCAGATGCCGGCATTCTCCCTCCTTATGTAAACCTTGTAAAATAAGAGAGAATAGCCATAAGCATTGTGACATAAAGTGAAATAACAGTCCATAATGCAATAAATATTGATATAAAAGCATGATGCAAAATGGACGTGTCAGAGCTCCGGAGTTGAATTCGGCGGCCGCGACCCAGGCGGCACCGCGGGGATCTGTGATGTAGAAGCACAGTTTCTGCCACTCCTTGACGGTCTCCACAAAAGTACCCTTGGGCCATGTGACATTGGGCAGATTGCTCACCATGTCACATCCGCACTCTGTGTGCCGGCCATCCACCACCTTCGGCTTCACATTGAAAATCTTGAGCCACAGTCCGAAGTGGGGTTGGATGCGGAGGAAGGCCTCACACACGATAATGAATGCCGAGATGTTGAGGAAAGAGTTCGGGGCTAGGTCATAGAAATCTAGCCCGTAATAGAACATAAGCCCGCGGATGAAAGGGTGGAGAGGAAACCCTAACCCACGGACGAAATGAGGGATGAACACCACCCTCTCGTTGGGCTTCGGGGTGGGGATGATTTGCCCCTTTGCTGGAAGCCGGTGTGCGATTTCTTTCGGCAGATACCCAGCCTCCCGAAGCTTCATGATGTCCTTCTCCCTAACGGAGGAGGCCATCCACTTGCCTTGACCTCCGGATCTGGACATGGCTAAGTGCTTCCTTGAGACGGAAAGAATGAGGACTTGGGTGCTGGAGCTCGAGAATGAAAGGAGAGAGAAAGAGAGGAGGCGTGGGTGAAGAAAGGGAATCCTTATCTCCTTATAAAGATAGTGAATATCGAACGCCTCCCCACTCACCCTAAAACTCGCCTATTCCCAAGGGTTGTGCAAACGGCACGGTTGGATTACCCATGCCCGTATTGATGAGAATCCCGCAACAAAGGGACACGATCTTTTCTTTGACAAGACGTGCCAATGGAAACCGCATCTGAAAACACGGAACGGCAGACAAAAACGGTTCGATATAATGACCGGACAGACGTGATGTCATCTTGCAAAATGTTGTTAGCAGATGGGACTCGTGAAATATTATACTCTCTACAGCTGTGTGTGTGGTACTTGTGTTGCAGATCCGGACACGTTCGTTTCATCCAAAGACTATCTTGGAGCATTCGGAAAGGGGAACCCGCCTTGCAATGCCGAAGACAATATGCGCGCCGGACATCTCGTCATTGAAGCCTAGTTCAGGGGCTATTGAGGGAGTCCTGGACTAAGGGGTCCTCGGGCGTCCGACCTATTGGATATGTGCCGGACTGATGGGTCGTGGAGATACAAAGGCCGAAGACTCTACTTGTGTCCGGATGGGACTCTCCTTGGCGTCGAAGGCAAGCTTGGTGACCAAATATGAAGATTCCTTTCTCTGTAACCTACCTTATGTAACCCTAGATCCCTCCTGTGTTTATATAAACCGGGGGGGTACGTCCGTAGATATATCCTCATAATCATAGTCAGATAGGCTAGACTTTTAGGGTTTAGCCATTACGATCTTGTGGTAGATCAGCTCTTGTAATACTCATATTCATCAAGATCAATCAAGCAGGAAGTAGGGTATTACCTCCACAGAGAGGGCCCGAACCTGGGTAAACATTGTGTCCCCTGTCTCCTGTTACCATCGACCTTAGACGCACAGTTCGGGACCCCCTACCCGAGATCCGCCGGTTTTGACACCGACAGAGGGGACACTAGTTCTGGCTGCCGCCTCTTCTACTTCCCACTGCGCCACCAGTGCTGCACTAACCACTCGATTAGTTGTCGCCAAGTACAACAGCAACAACTCTTATGGTTTGGGAGTGACTAAAGTGGGCACAAAGGAAAGGTAGGTCTTAAAATCTTGTAGTGCAGCATCTGCCTCTGGAGTCCACTCCATGGGTCCTGCCTTCTTCAAGATTTTGAAGAATGGCAAGGCATGCTCAACAGACTTGGAGATGAATCTGCTAAGCGCGGCAACACATCCACTCAAACACCTCTCATACTTAACTGTCTTGGGTGCTTGAATCTGCTCGACAGCCTTAATATTGTCAGGATTGGCCTCTATCCCATGATGGGACACAAATAAGCCAAGTAGCTTGCTGGAAGGAATGCCAAACACACACTTCTCTGGGTTCAGCTTCAAGTTGATCTTGCGCAGATTAGCAAATGTCTCTTCTAAATCCTAAATGAGGGTTGATTTGTCCTTGGTCTTGACCACAATGTCATCCATGTAAGCTTCAATGTTTCTGTGCAGCTGTGACTCAAAACCAATCAGGACTGCCCTTGCAAAGGTGGATCCGGCGCTCTTCAATTCGAAAGGCATCTGTATGAAGCAGTACGTGCCACACGGGGTGATGAACGCGGTCTTCTCTTCATCTTCCTTCGACATAAAGATCTCATGGTATCCATAGTATGCATCCAAAAAAGATAATAAGTCACACCCGGAAGTGGAATCCACAATCTGGTCGATGCGCGGCAAGGGAAATGGGTCCTTTGGGCATGCCTTGTTGAAACTGCAACTATCCCTGGGTGGTTATGGTAATTCCTAATGACATATAGCCCATTGAGCTGATGCTATTTCAAGATAAATATTTCAGGAAAGCTCAATGTTTGGCATGGCATGGATTAGAAAGTGGACCCCTCAAAATACAAACAACACATGTTGGCTCAAGCTCAAGACTCTACATTTTACTTTTAGTGATCCAAGATCACATTGAATCCATAGGAAAATCCAATACTATTAAAAGGGGATGAGGTGTTGCATAATGAGTTACTTGCTCAAAATTCTTAGTGATATGCTCCAAAACCCTCAACTACTTTCTCATATCCACATATGTCCCAAACCAAAAGTCAAACTTGGCCCCACCGAAATTTCCTACCAGGTGCCACCAAGTTCACTTGACATAGCCACTGCCACAAACCCTAGTCATTTCGGTCTCACTGATAGGGATCTCGGTCTCACCGAGATGGGATTGCAACCTCTCTGTTTCCCTTCGTAATGTTTCGGTCCAATCGAGATGAGCGATCGGTCCCATCGAGATTGCAATGCAAACTCTCTGTTCCCCTTCATAACGTTTTGGTCTAACCGAGATGAGCGAATCGGTCCCACCGAGTTTGCCTGACCAACTCTCTGTTTGCCTATTACCAAAATTGGTCCCACCGAGTTTATGTAATCGGTCTCACCGAGATTACGTTATGCCCTAACCCTAATGGAATCGGTCCCACCGAGTTGACATGTCAGTCCCACCGAAAATTCTAACGTTCACATTTTGGACTAAATCAGTCTGACCGAGTTTCATGATTCGGACCCACCGAGTTCGGTGATTTGTGTGTAATGGTTAGATTTTGTGTGGAGGCTATATATACCCCTCCACCCACTCTTCATTCGTGGAGAGAGCCATCAGAACATGCCTACACTTCCAACATACATTTTCTAAGAGAGAACCACCTACACTTGTGTTGAGGTCAAGATATTCCACTCCAACCACATAAATCTTGATCTCTAGCCTTCCCCAAGTTGCTTTCCACTCAAACCCTCTTTTAACCAAATCCAATCCTATGAGAGAGAGCTGAGTGTTGGGGAGACTATCATTTGAAGCACAAGAGCAAGGAGTTCATCATCAACAGACCATCTATTACCTTTTGGAGAGTGTTGTCTCCTAGATTGGCTAGGTGTCACTTGGAAGCCTCCGTCAAGATTGCGGAGTTGAACCAAGGAGTTTGTATGGGCAAGGAGATCGCCTACTTCGTGAAGATCTACCCTAGTGAGGCAAGTCCTTCATGGGTGATGGCCATGGTGGGATAGACAAGGTTGCTTCTTCATGGACCCTTCGTGGGTGGAGCCCTCCGTGGACTCGCGCAACCGTTACCCTTTGTGGGTTGAAGTCTCCATCAACGTGGATGTACGATAGCACCACCTGTCGGAACCACGCCAAAAATCTCCGTGTCTACATTGCGTTTGCTCCCTCAAACTCCTCCATTTATCTTCATATGAAATTGTTTTACATTCCACTACTATACTCTTAGAATTGCATGTGTAGGTTAATTGCTTGACTTTTGCTAAGTTGTTAAAATCTGCTAACACTTAAAATTGGGAAAAGTCTAGACTTTTATTTGGTCAAGTAGTCTAATCACCCCCCCCTCTAGACATACTTTCGATCCTACAAGTGGTATCAGAGCTTTGGTCTCCATTTGCTTTGATTCCCATAGCTTTTGGTGATCATAGCCTTGGTTTCACAACCTAGGAGAGTATGGCATCTAGCGAGGGAAATTACCACCATAGAGGTCCTTACATTGATGGTACTAATTTTGCTAGTTGGAAGCATAATATGAAAATGCATATTCTTGGACATAACCCCGCCGTTTGGGCTATTGTGTGTATTGGCTTGCAAGGTGAATTCTTTGATGGCAGAGAACCAAACCGTGAAGCTACCACGGAAGAGTTGAGGATGCTGCAATACAATGCTCAAGCTTGTGATATTCTCTTCAACGGATTGTGCCCTGCAAAATTCAAAAATATCAGCCGTCTTGAGAATGCAAAGGAAATTTGGGATACTTTGATTGATATGCACGAAGGTACCGACTCCGTCAAGGAATCCAAATTGGATGTGCTCAAAGTCAACTTGACAAGTTCAAAATGAATGATGGTGAAGGTGTTGCTGAAATGTACTCTAGGCTTGCTCTCATCACAAATGAGATTGCAGGCTTAGGAAGTGAAGAGATGACCGACAGATTCATCATCAAGAAGATCCTAAGAGACTTGGATGGAAAATATGTTACCATGTGCACATTGATCCAAATGATTCCCAATTACAAAGATCTCAAGTCAATAGAAGTCATCGGAAGAATTGTTGCTCATGAGTTGTCACTTAAGGATAAGGAAGAGCTCCACAAAAAGTCAAGTGGTGCTTACAAAGCCTCATCTTATGCTCCCACATCATCAAGTGAGAAACAAACCTTCAATGAAGAATTGAGCCTAATGGTGAAGAACTTCAACAAGTTCTACAAGAGTAGAAGCAAGGAAAGAAGTTCCAAGTCAAGGTCCTACAATGACAAAAGATCCTCAAGTCATGAACGTAATTGCTACAATTGTGGAAGACCTGGACACTACTCCAATGAGTGTACGGCTCCCTACAAAAGAAGAGAAGATTCTCCCAAAAGAAGAAGTAGAAGAGAAGAATCACCACCTAGAGAGAGAAGGAGTAGAGATAATCATTATGAGCGAAGACCCTCTCGGAGAAGCAAGGGTTCAGAAAGGAAGGACAAGCCGTCAAAGAGCTACACAAAACGAAGACATCAAGCTCATGTTGGTGAATGGGTATCCGGCTCTGACTCCGACAATCACTCCAAAAGAAGTTACCACTCCAACTCCGAATACAATCAAGATGAAGGTGTTGTCGGTCTACTTGTGTCAGCCGACTCCTACGACATATTTGACTCTCCAAATGAAGGAATTGGAAGATGCTTCATGGCTAAAGGCCCAAAGGTATCGCACCCCGAGTATGTTGATTTCAATAGTGATGAAGATGATTTGCTAGGTGATGATGATTTACTTGTTGACAACTCTAGTTATGAAAACTATGATGAACTTGCTATTAATCATGCTAATCAAGATAAAACGAATGAAAATGATAAGATGGAGATTGAGCGACTAACTAAAGAACTAAACACTCTTAAGTTAGCTCACGAAACTACCTTGGAAGATCATCGAGAACTTTTAAAGACTCATGAGAAGCTACGCTTTGAAAATATCAACCTCGAGCAAGAGCATGAGTGTGATAGCCTGGCTTATTAGGGATGATAGACTAATCATATCAATAAGGAATTCCTTCTTTTCCAGGATCCCATTTGGATAGAACTCCAAAGTTAAGCGTGCTCAGCTTGGAGTAGTTTCAGGATGGGTGACCGACCGGGAAGTTGCTCTCGGGTGTGCACGAGTGAGGACAAAGTGTGCAGAAAAGACTAGTATTGATTTGTGGATCCAGTCTAGATCCCACCAGGAGTAACGACCACCGGCGGGTGTGTCCGAGGCATTACAAGTTGGTATCAGAGCCGACCCTCGCGGTTACACGTATGTTTGCGGATAGGTGTGCGGTCATGTTGTTCATGACGTTTGTGACCTGTCGTGGCACACGGCATGGCACATGTATCGGACTGGAAGCACAGACTTATGTGCCAAGAGGGAACGTTCCTGTGGCCCGACGAGGATGTCGGTTCCTCTGAGTGGGGGTGTATGTGATAGCCTGGCTTATTAGGGATGATAGACTACTCATATCAACAAGGAATTCCTTGTTTTCTGGGAGCCCATTCAGATAGAACTCCAAAGTTAAGCGTGCTCAGCTTGGAGTAGTTTCATGATGGGTGACCGACTGGGAAGTTGCTCCCGGGTGCGCACGAGTGAGGACAAAGTGCGCAGAAAAGACTAGTATTGATATGTGGGGCCAGTCTAGATCCCGCCAGGAGTAACGACCACTGGCGGGTGTGTCCGGGGCGTTACAATGAGTTCTTAAAGGAAATCAATGATGATCTTCGCAAGAAAAGTTCTTCTTACCTTGCCAAGCGTTTACTCTTGTCTACTTACATGCCACAAGTTAAATCTAGCAACAAGAACAAGAAAGATTCTTCTTCTAGTAGCAACAATAATCATGCTAAAACCAATGTTGTTGCTTCTAGTAGTTCTCTTGATTCCACTAATGATTCTCTTAGCCAAGTTACACTTGAGCAAGAAAATAGCTTATTGAAGGGAATTATAGAGAAAGGTGTTTACAAGAGTCTTGCCGGAAGTAAGCAATTTGAGGAAATTGTACGCAAGCAAGGAAGACACCGGAAGAATCAAGGTGTTGGTTTTGGACGAAAGTTCAATGCCAATGGAGTTGAGTGGGAAGAAGATCAATACCCCAAGACGAAGTTTGTTCCCCAACAAGAGAAGTATGATCCTACTTCTTTCCAAGGAACACAAGCTCAAGATGATCTTCCACCACAAGACCACAAGCTAAGCGCAAGGTCAAGCTTTAAGAGGATATTGATGCATTTGAAGAAGCCCCTAAGGCATTGGTCAAGTGGGTTCCCAAGACTACATCAAGTTCTACTACATCAAGTACGACTACAACTCCAAGGGTTCCCATCAAGATGGTGTGGATCCCGAAGAAGAAGAACTAGAGAGTTCTTGAGGGTGACTCCGCCAACATACTTCACTCATATGATTTTGGCAAGGACAAGTGCAAACAACTTCCATATCTTGCACTAGTTCAAGGAGTCACAAACCCTCTTGTTGGTAAGACAAGGGACAAGGTAACCTAATGCATTCATGAACATAATCTCATGTGAATATCACTCTATGTCTATGGATATCCTTGTTTGTTCCTTGTGGGACTAACCCGTGTAGGTATTGAAAGTGCAACTCACTCCAAAGGATTGCTCCGAATGATCTACATCAACTTTGAGCACCTACATCTTCAACACCTACATGAAGTCATCATCGACAAAACCCAAGGTTAGTTCATCCCTCCTAGGGGGATATCACATCTAGGGGGAGCTTTACTCTAATAAATTGAGCTAAAGCAACTCTAACGATGTGAACACAACAAAGCATTATGTAAAAGTGGTAACCCCATTTGTGCTTAAACGATGAGTACGACCTACGATCAAATGTTCTCATTTGACTCCTCAGTCAATATACTCATATATAGATGACCTAGTCATCGCCAAATTGCTTGATAGATGCTAGAGTGATTGTGCATGCTTTGCCACATATTTCATTTGCCATCTTATTGTGTGAGCATGTTGGTTGCATATTTACTCATTCGAGGACATCCATTTGTTGCCTTGATTGTTTGGCTTTTTCTCTTTTGCCAAATGGATGGACAAGAATGCCTAAGGACTTCCTCTAGCTATCTATGTTTTTCTCGTCTCAAACTCTATTCATGCTACATCACAAAGTTTGATCAAGTCAGATTCGAACCACTCTGTGTGAGGAGCACTCGGAGTCCCCGATTCATCATAGACTTAAACTTCCAAAACCTCTTTGTGCATTTCGGTATGACTGAGTCATCCATTCCAGTCACATCGAGATCACTAAGTTTATCTAGGTTTTCAATCTTGGTGCAACCGATTTGAACTTTTCGGTCACACTGAGTTGCAGTAACTGCTTGCGATTCTACATCTCGGTGCCACCGAGTTGTTCCAGTCAGTCACACCGACAGGGTCGGGATATATATACCCACGGGTGAGATTTTCGAAATTCCTTCAAACTCCTCAGCCTGTGCGTGTGTCCTGCTCTGCCTCCTCGGGTGTCTGGATCGTCTCCTCGCCGCCAGCGACCTCCCGCCGCTAGTCTCCATCGCCGTCAACGGAAATCTGCTCCGCCGTTGTCGCGGTAGCGAACTCCCGCCGAACTAGGGTATGAGTTCGACCCTTGTGCTATTCTTTTACCTCTGATTCATAGAAAATTGTTTTGCCATGATCCTTACCATGTATGCAAACACTCTATCCACTGAAAACATCCTTTAGGTTAGATTTGATTCGAAAATTAAGGGTTAGGTCTCCGCCAAACTCATCTCGGACCGACCGAGTTGTAGAAATCGGTCTCACCGATTTGGCTTAGGCCATAGCACTTGCAATTTTCGGTCTAACCGAAAACTGCAAATCGGTGTGACCGAGTTCGATTCTCTGTGAAACCCTAGCAGTCTCGGTGCCACCAAACTGTGACTCGGTCTGACCGAGTTCACTAGTTTAGGTTCCAAAAGCTGCTCCGGTATCACCGAGTTTACAAATCGGTAGCTCCGAAATGCTTTTTGTGGAGAACTAAAACTAAGTTTTTAAGTCATATATTTTTTCAAAAACTCTGCACTTTGTGATTCTCATCCACTCTATCTCATCTACATCTATTCACAGGGTCTGCTGTTAGTGAGTTTGCAGAGATGTCTGATCAGAGTGACAGTCAGAACAAGTCTGAGGAGCATGTGCAGCTGAGTGAGGGTTCAAATGATGGCAGCAGGAGCACTCCCAGCAACTTGCCAAAGGCAGCCACCAGATCTAGGAAGAAGAGAACCTCAGAATCTGAGGATGAGGATTATGTTGCCACTAAGGAGGAAGTAAGCTCCAAGAAGAAGGTGCTGAAAAAGGAGTATGGCACAGCTGCTACAGTTAAGCCAGGAATGAATAAGAAGGCTCCCGCAAAGAGAATTCCTATGTCTAAGGCCAGAGCCTCTACTCAAGAGACAATGGAGTTCACTCTTGAACCCAAAGAAGGTGGAGAAGGCAAGAAAAGGAAGGAGAGGGTCAAGAAGACCATTGCCAGTGTCATTGGCAAGCCCTCCATGATGAGAGATCCCTTTGAAGAAGAGGAAGAGGAAGAGGATGCTGCACCAGCACCCAAAGCTCAGAAGCTTATGGGAGATGCTATAAAGTCAGGGGCTGCTCCATCAAAGCCCAAGTCAGCGCCCAAAGCTCCCTCTCAGAAGCCCAGTAAGCCCAAGAGGAACACCAGAAGTATACCTGCTAAAGAAAAGAACAAGGCCCAGTGCCTTAGGCTAAAGAAGAAGATGATGAGTCTCTTATTTTGAGAAAATTGAAGCCCAAGATTCCAAACCACAATGATGCTCATCCATTCGCTGAGAACATGCACATTAGGAAAGATTTTGGACTAAGATTGTGGAGAGAGTCTGATCCTTATGCTGTGAGGAGGAGGACTGCAGTTGACTACCAGTTTCATACAAAGGAATAGCAAGACTTTTATGAAACTATTTTGCTTGACAATAATCCCATTGTCTGTGACATGAGATGGGTCGATTGGGAATACATCCAGGAGAATGAAGATCACTTTCCAGGAGTTTATGATAGCTTCAAAGCATGTGGAGTAGATGAGTTTGTTGGACAGAAGCTCACAAAATGGAATGATGAGCTGATCATGCAGTTTTACACCACTGCTCACTTTTACCCAGATGGGAAGATCATATGGATGTCAGAAGGTACTAGGTGCCAATCCACAGTTGAAGAATGGGCAAAATTGATAACTGCCCCAGAAGAACATGAAGATGACTTGGATGTGTATGCCAAGAAGAAGAAGGACCACAACACTATGGCTAACATGTACAAGGAGATCCCGGATAAAGCATTCGAGACTCACAAGCTTGGATCTATACATTTCTTGTTGTCTGGTCTACGTACTATCAACTGGATCCTAAGGCACACTCTGCTACCCAAGTTAGGAGATCACAAGATGATCAAAGGGCACTCTATCAACCTGCTACAGCTTTTTGATGTCCCTCGAAAGTTCAAGGTCATGAGTCTGATTGTAGAGACAATCAAGAGGACTGTTGCTGACCAGAAGAGAAGCTATGGGTATGCTCCACACATTCAGGAGCTCATCAACTCCAAGATGGGCACAGGAACATATTTGTTGGATAAGGAGCATCTACCCATGTATCCTGATTTTGAAGATAATACTATTGTGATGAATGAGGAGGAACCATCATCAGTTCAAGCACAGGAGAAGAGAGCCAAAGCAAAGGCTGAGAAAGCTGCCAAGATGCCAAGTGTTGAAGAGGCATCTGAAGTTTTCCTCAAGAACAAGCAAGATCAACTTGCATATCTGATCTAGTCTACACTGAGGATTGAGAAGGGCTTGGCCACCCTGACTCAAAACCAGGAGAGCTTGGAGAGGATCATAGAGACCAAATTTTATGATCTTAATCTGAAGGTAACTGAGATTCAAACAGCAGTTGAGCAGCTTCAGGAGGAAGCAGAAGAGATGAGAGGCAAGTCAAGGCTACCACAGATGCATTTCAGCGAGTGCCAAGGAGTCAGAGGTCTACTGCCGTGCCAGTGACAGATTTTAGAGCTACAGCATCAGCACCAGCAGCTATAGCTCTAGTGCCACCTCCAGCGTCCACTCCACTAGCTCCAACTACATCAATATATGCCTTCATCCTTGGAGTTCTCTCTACACCAACTCCGGAAGACCAAGCCTGAGAGACGCATAGCACTATGCATATTTGAACTTTTTGGTAACTTGTTGCCAAAGGGGGAGAAATATGTATAGATCATAGGCTTCGAGAGAGTGTTTTGCGTCTTTGCCTTTGGTTGAACTTTTATTGTGTGAGATACTTTATGTCCTTGTGTGAGATACTTGTGTGATCATGTGATTGATCATTTGCTACCTTAATGCTTGTGTAGATGATACTATCTTTTATATCCATATATGATCATTCACTTGCTTGGTGATGAGTGCATGCTTTTAATTTCTATCATTTTGAGCGCTCCACCAAGATGTGTGTGACATGGAAGAGTAACCCATGATCCTAATCGATTGTGCATTTTCATTCAAAAGCAAATTTTAAATAATGCACAAATTTAGGGGGAGCTCTTGCTTATCACATACTTCTCAAAGCGACGATGTTTTCAATCTTATTATCATCTGTCGAAGCTTTGATCTATATGTTGTCATCAATTACCAAAAATGGGGAGATTGAAAGTGCAACTATCCCTGGGTGGTTTTGGTAATTCCTAACAACATATAGCCCATTGAGCTAATGCTATTTCAAGATAAATATTTCAGGAAAGCTCAATGTTTGGCATGGCATGGATTAGAAAGTGGACCCCTCAAAATACAAAGAACACATGTTGGCTCAAGCTCAAGACTCTACATTTTACTTTTAGTGATCCAAGATCACATTGAATCCATAGGAAAATCCAATACTATTAAAAGGGGATGAGGTGTTGCTTAATGAGTTACTTGCTCAAAATTCTTAGTGATATGCTCCAAAACCCTCAACTACTGTCTCATATCCACATATGTCCCAAACCAAAAGTCAAACTTGGCCCCACCGAACTTTCCTACCCGGTGCCACCAAGTTCACTTGACATAGCCACTTCCACAAACCCTAGTCATTTCGGTCTCGCCGATAGGGATCTCGGTCTCACCGAGATGGGATTGCAACCTCTCTGTTTCCCTCCGTAACGTTTCGGTCCAACCAAGATGAGCGATCGGTCCCATCGAGATTGCAATGCAAACTCTTTGTTTCCCCTTCGTAACGGTTTGGTCTAACCGAGATGAGTGAATCGGTCCCACCGAGTTTGCCTGACCAATTCTCTGTTTGCCTATTACCAAAATTGGTCCCACTAAGTTTGTGTAATCGGTCTCACCAAGATTACGTTATGCCCTAACCCTAATGGAATCGGTCCCACCGAGTTGACATGTCAGTCCCACCGAAAATCCTAACGTTCACATTTTGGACTAAATCAGTCTGACCGAGTTTCATGATTCGGACCCACCGAGTTTGGTGATTTGTGTGTAACGGTTAGATTTTGTGTGGAGGCTATATATACCCCTCCACCCACTCTTCATTAATGGAGAGAGCCATCAGAACATGCCTACACTTCCAACATACATTTTCTAAGAGAGAACCACCTACACTTGTGTTGAGGTTAAGATATTCCACTCCAACCACATAAATCTTGATCTCTAGCCTTCCCCAAGTTGCTTTCCACTCAAACCCTCTTTTCACCAAATCCAATCCTATGAGAGAGAACTGAGTGTTGGGGAGACTATCATTTGAAGCACAAGAGTAAGGAGTTCATCATCGACACACCATATATTACCTTTTGGAGAGTGGTGTCTCCTAGATTGGCTAGGTGTCACTTGGGAGCCTCCGTCAAGATTGTGGAGTTGAACCAAGGAGTTTGTACGGGCAAGGAGATCACCTACTTCGTAAAGATCTACCCTAGTGAGGCAAGTCCTTCGTGGGCGATGGCCATGGTGGGATAGACAAGGTTGCTTCTCCGTGGACCCTTCGTGGGTGGAGCCCTCCGTGGACTCGCGCAACCGCTACCCTTCGTGGGTTGAAGTCTCCATCAATGTGGATGTACGATAGCACCACCTATCGGAACCACGCCAAAAATCTCTGTGTCTACATTGTGTTTGCTCCCTCAAACTCCTCCCTGTACCTACATATGCAATTGTTTAACATTTCGCTGCTATACTCTTAGAATTGCATGTGTAGGTTAATTACTTGACTTGTGCTAAGTTATTAAAATCTGCCAAGACTTAAAATTGGGAAAAGGCTAGACTTTTATTTGGTCAAGTAGTCTAATCACCCCCCTCCCTCTAGACATACTTTCGATCCTACACTTGTTCAGATCTGTGAAATCTATGCACGGCCTCCATTTCCTGTTAGCTTTGTGCACCACCACTGGATTTGCTAACCATGTTGGATGCGGTACTCCTCTGACCAGACCAGCTGCCTCAAGTTTCTTAATCTCCTCGTCAATGAACTTCTGCCGCTTCAAGGCTTGCTTCCAGACCTTCTAGTTAACAGGTCGGGCATGTGGGCAGACATCAAGGTGGTGCTCAATTACCTCCCTAGGAACACCGGGGATGTCAGACGGTTCCAGGCAAACACATCGACATTCGCCCACAGGAAGGCAACCAGCGCACTTCCTTATTTGTCATTGAGGGTGGCACTGATAGTGAAGGTACCATCAATGCTAGCCAGTCCTGCCGGGACATTTTTCATAGCGGGTGTAGCGGCCTTGGATCTCTTGCTGTCGGAACTCTCCGGCAAGTCATCAACAGGCGCAACGTTCTCTGAAGAGGTACGTTTCCCGGTTTCCTTGCAGGCATCCTTATCATCCCTCTTCTTTTTCTTGCTTTCCTTGGTGAAAATCTTAGCTTCCGCGTCCTCTACCACGACTGCGTCCCTGTACATCTTGCCTACGCAAATGATTGCATCCTTCTCATCTGATGGAATGGAAATGACGCCTATCGGCCCTGGCATCTTCAAGGTGTTGTAGGCATAGTGGGATGCCTCCATGAATTTAGCCAGAGTTGGGTGACCAAGGACTCCATTGTACGGCAGGGGGAGGTCGACCACATCAAACACAATCTTCTTAGTCCAGTAATTCAACTCTCCCCCGAATGTCACTGGCAATGTGATCTTCCCCTTAGGACGAATCATGTCGGGGTTAACTCCTTGAAACGTGCCGGTAACCTCAAGCTCTTCCTCTACTATCTGAAGTTTGCTGATGACCTTTGGAGAAATCAGATTCAACCCGGCCCTGTCGTCAACCAACATCTTTGTAACCTTGAGGTTGCGGATCGTTGGTGAGAGCAACAACGGCAAGCACCCTACCACGGTGGTGCGGTCAGGGTGGTCCTCTTCGTCAAAGATGATGGGCGTGCGTGACCACTTGAGCGGCTTCCGAGAATCTGCCACTAGCTCCACAGCATTGACTTCACGCGCCCACTATTTAAGTTGGCGGTGAGAGGAGTGCAGAGATGCACCCCTATCAATGCACAGGGCGTCAATGGTTTTCTGGAATTCCTACTCACTGGTTTCCTCTTCATCTCCTTTGTCA
This sequence comes from Triticum urartu, assembly GCF_003073215.2. Classification (NCBI taxonomy): domain Eukaryota; kingdom Viridiplantae; phylum Streptophyta; class Magnoliopsida; order Poales; family Poaceae; genus Triticum; species Triticum urartu. The sequence continues at coordinate 234,850,840 of NC_053025.1, read as the reverse complement.
CTCTCATCATTGCAATCCTCTTTCTCATGGCCCCTGGCAGGTTTTCCTTGATTCTGAGGAGCCCTGCCGGGGCGGCTTGCTTCGCCGCCTCGGCCCTTCCCGCCAGCGCCATTCTGACCTTTCTCCTTATCTCGCTTCTCATACTCAGCCCTCTACTCCTTGACAAGCTGCTCAACCTGATGACACTCCTGGAGATCGTGGCCCTTGGTCCGATGTATCTTGCAGTACGGCCCATTACCTTTCCCAGCCTTTTCAGTAGCCGCAGCCTCCCGGCAATCAGTGCACACAACAACTTCCTTGCCGGGGGCTTCAGCCTTGGCTTTCTTGCCGGTACTAGGCGTTCCCGATCCTTCAACAGTCATCACTGCCTTATCCTTGCACATTTTGCTATGCTTCTTGTTCTTCTTCTAACTGGTGGCTTCTTCATCATCCTTTGAGTCGATGTCGATGCCATCCTCCTCTCTGGGGAGCCTCCTCCCCTCCTCCTCCCGAGCACACCTATCCACTAGAGTGTAAAGCTCCTTCACAGTCTTTGGCAATTGAACGTTCATCTTAGAATGTATCCGACAATTGCGCACATTGGACTGGAATGCAGCTATCACAGCTGTCGGGTGGATGTCTAGAATATTTCTATGGACTCGGCTGAACCTTTGCATGTACTTTCGCAGAGTCTCTCCTTCTTTCTGTGGGAGGAGCTACAAGTCGCTGGGTCGTCCTGGTTCTTGATGGCCGCCTGTGAAGGTGCCAATGAACTCATGGCACAGGTTAGTCCAGGACGAAATGGAGTTCTCCGGCAGGTGCATCAGCCAAGACCTCACATTTGGCTTGAGCGCCAAAGGGAAGTAGTTGGCGAACAACTTCTTGTCTCTTGCCCCGGCAGCTTGAATAGCAATGGTGTAGATGCTCAAGAACTCTGCCGGTTTTAGCCTTCCATCGTACTTCTCTGGTATCTCTGGCTTGAACGTGCGAGTGGATGGCAAACAGACTTGTCGCAACTCACGGGTGAAGGCAGGGCACTCAGCCTTGAAAGGCAGGTACCTGCCTTCGGCGAGCGCGGGCTCGTCGGTGTTGGGGCCATCGCGCATGTCGGAGTGGCGGTGGGTGTCACGGTGTCGCTTGATGGCGACACGCGCGCCTTCCCTCTGCCTATCCTCCAGGACTCACTGTTGATCCTGACGCACTCGAGGGCTGGACAAGGCCATCGAGATGTCGTCGGCTTCTTGGTTATGTGGCTCCCATGCTGGCTGCCGCGAAGGAGACTGCACCGTATGGGTGGCCCCTTCCGCATGACCTGTAGCGTGGGCCGTTGTCGTCGCCTGGGGAGGCCATGGCGGGTCAGCTCGCTGTGATCCTCCCGCTTCGGTAAAACCAATCAGGCTTTGGATGGTGGCTCTCCACTCATCCATCTGATCGGCTGCCGGTGGAAATCTCAATAGCAGTTGGTCCCGTGCCATGGCCTCCGAGGCGGTGCTTGGCATGGGTGATGACGATGTAGATCATAGCATCGCCTGGCTCCTGATGGTGTCGGTGGTGACCGCGCCATGCTCTTGTCCTCTTGAGCCAGCCACTTGGATGGCGTGGTGACGAGGTGGAGGCGCTTGGGGACCAGTGGATCTATTTTGCGCATTGGCTGGGTCAGCTCACTCCGGGGGTGATGCATGTCCTGCGGCCGTGCCCATGGCGGGAACGGCCGGAGAGTTGTGATTCGCCCCAAAACGAGTGCCGCCACTGCGGCTGTGCCCTTAGGCCGGCCGAAGAGGTGCAGAAGGAACAATATCTCTACCCGTACCTCGCGGAGCGTGGTTGCTGGGATGCTATTGGTGTTGTCCTTCTCCGGTGCCTCCAGCTCCTGTTTCGGCCATAGGGGAGGCGGTGACGACGACGCCTGCGCCGACCATGTCCCCCGCAGGGTCCACATCTTCATACGTCCACGTAGCCCCCGTGGCGTCAGCGGTCGCGGGTGGCGGGGCCTTCAAGGTGGAAGGGTGAGCAACAATACTGGGCTTCTTCTTGGGCGCCATGGATGATGGAGCCGTCAATGAAGAAAACGATGATGAAGATGACACGCTATGTACACTCTTGGGTGCACGCAAGTGCAGCCCCCTACCTGGCACGCCAAAGATGTCATGGGAAACCATGAGCACCTATGGGGCCATTAGCCCCTTGTAGTTTGGCAGGGGGATGAGCACATTGCACAAAGAGCGGAAGAGCGTAGCGCAGCGTGGCAGAGATCACACGGGCAGTTTTACCCAGGTTCGGGGCACCGCGAGGCATAAAAGCCTACTCCTGCTTTGGTGGATTGATGGTGGATTGTGGTGGAAACACAGTGTTCTTTCCCGGCAAGGTTGCCTCAGGGTGAGAGTGGCTACACATGTACGAGTGTACAAAGGTCCGAATCCTTTATATGGTTGCCATGGCCCTCCTTTTATAGATCAAGGGGTTACCACAGTGGCAAATCAGTCATTGTGTACTGATTAGATAGCGAATAGTGCTATCATACCTCACTCTGCAGGCAGGACAGAGTGCATTAAATGCACCGCTTAGTGTCACATCATGGTGTGCCCGGCAAGCCTTGCCGGGCTGCTTTACTAGCTTCATGCCTGCCTGCTTGACACGTATCTGGACGGGTGTCATCCGGAGATTATTTCCATAGAAACTAGCTGGCATGTGGCAAGAAATAGCCATCTAGTCACCTTGGGTCTTGACACCACACCGATTGATGACTTGCGTCTTTGTGGGGTGGAGCGGTGAAGCCTTGGCGGGGTAGCTTGCCTTCGTTGAGACCGACAAGCCTACCGGGGGAGTATGGAGACTCGTTCTTCGGGTCCACCTTGACCTCGCCAGGCTTGCCTGCCCGGCAAGGGAGGCTTTTCCCTTAGTGATATCTTGCTTCCTTTGTTTAACTTGGTCTTCTTGATTTGCACTCTGATTCCTCAAAAGCGCTAATCTCTTTGTATTTGTCTGGTCTTGGATGTTGCAATCTTGATCTTAGGCTTGTGCACAGTCTAGGCAATAGACCCAGGGTTTGTTGCACTGACACTAACCAACATATGGTGTTGAAGAAGAAGGTAGTGCATTGACTAGTGTACTTTATTAGTTCTCTTGTGCAGGGGGCTAGGTCAAGGTACTTTGGCATGCATAAGCTACTTTTCGGCCTTCTCATGGCCTCGAGAAAGCTACGCCACTACTTTCAAGCACACGAGACTATTGTCACTCGCTCCCCATTGCAACGCATTTTGAGAAATCTAGATGTAACTGGCAGGATAGTATTTGAGTTGTCGAGCTTTGCACTCAAGTTTGAGAGCACTTCAACTATTCAAAGTAGATCCTTGGCGGAATTCATTGCAAAATGAACGCCAACGCAAGATGAAATTCAAGAATCAACTCTCCCCAGCAAAGAGACAACAAAAGAATGGATCATGTACTTTGACGGTGCCTTCTTGCTGCAAGGCGCCGGTGCTGGAGTGCTGCTTGTCACGCCCACCAGAGAGCACCTCAAGTATGTGGTTCAAATGCACTTTCTGAGGGAGAAAGCTACCAACAACACTGCAGAGTATGAAGGGCTCCTTGCCGGCCTTAGCATCACAGTGGAGTTGGGAATCATAAAGATGATCATTTGTGGAGATTCACAGGTTGTAGTGAAGCAAGTAAATAAAGACTACCAGAGCCCGTTGATGGAAGCATATGTGGAAGAAGTGAGGAAATTGGAGGAACACTTTGACGGATTGCAAACAAAGCACATCCCCCATGAAGAAAACAACACTGCTGATCATCTGTCGAAGTGTGTCGTGCAAAAGCTCCCTATGGAACAAGGAACTTTTGTGCTCCATTTGTATTAACCATCAGTCATTCCATTAATGTAGACTAATAAGAGAAGAAATTTGAACACCAGCAAGTATTTTCTAGCAGAGCTCCTAGAGGCTGCCAGCAATAATGTTGCTGGGAACAACAATGCGACTGGTGGTGAGCAGCGACTTCGTGCGAAACCACGGGTTCTTGCCGCTAAAGCAAGCGCTCCTACGGCCGCAGAGATGCCTTTAGTCCTTGTTGTCGAGCCACAAGCTCCGGCATGGGCGCAACACATAGGTCATTTCCTTCAAATAGGAGATTTTCCTAATGAGCAAGAGGAACCTAAGAAAGTAGCCTGTCAGTCAAATATGTATCAGTTTGTGGATAACATTCTGCATAGAAAGGGACACAATGGTGTGAAATTGAAGTGCATTCGCCGGGAAGATGGACTAAGGTTGTTGGCAGAGATACATGGAGGCATATGTGGCTCTCACATAGGATCAAGAGTACTTGTCGGCAAGGCTCCTATTGGCCCATTGCCTCCAGGATGCAACTGAGCTAGTAGCCAAGTCTGAAGCATGCTAGTTCCATTCAAAGAATATACATCAGCCAACCCAAGCTCTCCAAACAATCTCCCTCTCCTGGCCTTTTTCGGTTTGGGCACTCGATATCTTGGGCCCTTTCCCCCATGCTACTGGGGGCACTGAGTTCTTGCATGTTTCCATCGACATGTTCACAAAATGGCGTGAAATAGAGCTAGTGAGGAAGGTGATATCACAGCCAACCGTCAAGTTCTTCAAAGACTAGTTTGCAATTTTAGGGTTCCTAACTGAATCATCACCGACAATGGCACCCAGTTCACGAGCCGCACCTTCATACAACACATCAAAGACCCTGGAAGCAAGATTTGTTATGCCTCTATCGCTCACCCGAGAAGCAACAGACATGTAGAACAGATGAATGTTGAAGTACTGTGTGGTCTCAAAACAAGAACCTTCGACAAGCTACACAAGTGTGGGAGGCATTGGATTGATGAGTTGCCAGCAGTTCTTTGGTCACTAAGAATGACACCAAATAGAGCTACTGGCCAAACACCCTTCTCCCTAGTCTATGGTGCAGAAGCGGTGCTCCCTACGAAACTCACATATGGGTCACCTCGAGTGGTTGCCTATGATGAGGTAGAGCAAGAGTAGTTGCAGCAAAATGATGCAAAGCTCCTTGAGGAGGATCGTCTTTGGGCGGATGTGAGAGGTACATGCTACCAGCAAGCTTTACGCCGCTACCACAACCGCAAAGTTCATGCCCGAAGCTTTGCGGAAGGCGACCTTGTCCTTTGGCGCATTAAACCCGCCAAGGGATTAAACAAGTTGATGCCAAAGTGGGAAGGCCCTTATCAGCTAGTACGAGTCACCAAACCTGGCACAGTCCGTCTGGAGACCGAATATGGCATTAAAGTGCAAAACTCATGGAATATTGAGCATCTTTGAAAGTTCTAGCCATGAGGCGCAGTTTCCAGGCCTCGCTCCTGACAACCCCTTTTGTACAAGCTTTGTCGGCAAGACTTGTAACCCTTTGTACAAAGCCAGGCGCAGACCATGTGCGTATGTGAATAAAGCTAAGTGTTTCGCAAACCTTTTGTACATGTTCATTTATGTATAAATGCATATGTTGTTGTGATTACACTTTGATTTGTATGAGGTGTCTGATGAAACGCCAAGGTTTCCAAACCACTCTTTTCTCTTCTTTCTTTTTCTCAAGAGATAGAAGGATTCCTCACATACAAGTTTCCCGAGGGGAGTGATGATGGGAAAACCACTGGGAAACCCACTTAAATGGCGTTGGCGTTCACACGATAATTTCATATGACAAGAAGTACAACAAAGAAAAGGTTAGTTGAAAAAATTTCAACTAAAATTTTCTTTGTTACATTTGTGGTTTTCCTTGAACGATTATATGTTTGTATGAGAAACTTTCACGCAAAGGAATCTTGTCATGTTCATTCACACTCTGATTTTGTCTCGTGTCCGCTCAGCAAGGTTTTTGCAGCTGCGTTGACACCGACAAGTTGTCTTGCCAGCGGCGGCACTTCCAGTAGGCTGTTAAGGACCAGTTCCTCAAAGAGCTCGTGGCAAGTGTGTGCACTGGCAAGTTTCCAAACCATGTAGGGTGTGGGATCAAATTCATACAAATACAAAAACAAACAAGGGAAATGTCATACGTTCATCTGAGCATGACAAATAGTAGATATTCATTAAGGAATGCTCGATAACATTTTCTTAGCCCTTTCCCCTAGGGTTTACATCTAGTGCAGTGTAGGACAAAAGGGGCGCCAAGGCGAGGCCCGACTCGTTCCCAGAGGACCAGATGATGGTGCCACTGGCATTCATCTGGATTCAGAGCCGTCGTCCTCGATGTTGATGCTTTGAGGGCCATCGTCCTCGTCCTCCTTGTTGCTTTCACTGGAGGAAGTTGTGTCACTACCACTCGAGCTTTTCGCGTAGCATTCCAGGTGAGCCTCTGAAGCCCTGAAGAACTTCATGGTGAGCGTGTTGGATTCGACCAGCCTGAAGTGAAGAAGGTTCCCTTGCCCCAGACAGCGAGCACAGACGAAGGATTTCCACCCGCGCGTGAAGTATATGATACCATTGTCGGAGAATTCGACGGTCACCCAGACAGGGCCGCTGCAACAGTCGTCCACGCGCAGCCACAAGCCATGTGGATGACTGTCTTCCATCACCCTAGAAAAAGGGTGAGGGATCCACAGTCGGCTTCGCGGCCGGTCACGCAGCTCCATGACAAGAGCGCCAGGTCCTCCGTGTGGCCTTCTGCCGGCGACGAAATGGCTGGAGGTTAAATGACAAGCGCTCCACTGTGGCCACCCCGGCCCCAGGAACTACGTCTCCCATGACCCCGATCTGCATTCCCTCCTCGAGCACTAGTGTCGGTCTCCATAGCTATGGCCGAGACGGAGGCATGGCACTGAGGAGAAGCTCTTGCCATAGCAACAGATGTGTGAGCTCGACCTTTCCTCCTCGCCATGATGGCAGCGGATGCAAGGCAGAGACAGAAGAAGAAGATGGTGACAGCTAGGGGATTGGAATGAGGAGAGGTGGACAAGCATCGCTCTCCACGGCCCCCCTTTGTAGGAGGAGAGCACGGGGCCTGGCTCCTCACCATTTAGGGCGACCGCCCCGTCCCGTCAATCCCGGACCCTACATTTCTGGTCGGGCACATTACTCTAGCGACCGCCCCCCTTCGCCAATCTAGCGCCCTACATCCTTTGCTCGACGCACCACTCCTATGACCGCGCCTCTTCGCCAATCCTACGTTTCACGTGCGACGCACATCATGGGGGCTGCAGTAAAAGGAGAAGTAATGACATATGTGGAAGTTATTCTCTGGCACGCGTGACCATGCGCCTGTCCGGGCTGGACCCAACATCGCCTCATGTGCGTGCTCACCCTTGTTTTGTGCACAGGTAGTAGCTACCCACCCGATAGTAAAATTAGCTGGGAGATGGCCAAGGATCGACACTGATCCAGATTAATGAAAAAATAAAGAAGATCTCACAAGGCAGTATCATCATGGCAAAAAAATTACAGTGCTAGTCTTTGCCACATGTGTGTGCATTATTTGGGCCTAGCCCAACGATGCCTTGACAATGCATATGGCCCAGGCTCGGGGGCTCCTGTCGGTATATAAAACATAGGTACTTTATACCCTGACATATGCACAAACAATAGTAGCTTCTGTGTTGGCCAAGGCTTGCGGGACATTTCCAAGACCAAGATTCAAGACCCAGCTGATGAAGCTAACTGTAGAGAAGACCAAGACAAAACATCAAGATTAGCACCAAAAGCAACCCTTGCCGGCAAGGCCGAGGCGGCAAGGTGAAGTCCCAGCAAACTCTCACTAGCCACTAGAGCTACACCTCATAGGGCAGCAAGTCACTAATCTATGAGCTGTCGAGCCCGTAGGTGGTTAGGTGGGATTTTTCGGGCACGTGGCAGGATGCTGGAAGGGGATTTACCTTTAATGATACCCGTCCATAAGTCGTGTCAGGATAATAGGAGGTGGATGGGCGAGCGGTGTAGCAAGCTTGTCGGGGCTCCCCCTCCACACAACACCTAACAAAGAATTTAATGCTTTTGTCCTAGTATGGCAGAGTTAGGTATGATAGCATTGTTTCTTATATAATCAACATGAAATTACTATTTTTCCACTTTGGTAACCCCTTAAGCTATAAAAGGAGGGCCAGGGCAACGTTTATAGGGATATTAGCATTGACCCTTTGCACAACTTGCACGTGTAGCTGCTCTCCCTCTGCACCTTGTTGGGGAAGCACTCTTTGTACTTTTCCCACATACACACCTAATTATACATAGCAGGGGTAGGGTTTGACACTCACGGTGGCCCGAACCTGGGTAAAAGCCCATGCGTCTTCCTTTATTTCTGCTCTTTGCATTAGTACATCTCCCTAGCCGAACCACGAAGGGGCTAGATGGCCCCATAGATGGTCGTCCCACCATGACTCACTGCCAGAGGCATAGAGTCCTCTTGTATCAGTTTTATTGAGTTGTAAGTAAATAAAAGTGTGATGATCATCATTATTAGAGCATTGTCACAGTGAGGAAAGGATGGGGGAGACTATGATTTCCTCACAAGTCGGGAGGACTCCACACGAATAATAACATAAAAATAAAAATAAAGAAAACAAGAGGCCAAAAAGAGCCCAACAAAAAAATGAATAAAATGATGAGAGAAAAAGAGAGAAGGGGCAATGCTACTATCCTTTACCACACTTGTGCTTCAGTGTAGCACCATGTTTTTCATATAGAGAGTCTCCTTAGTTGTCACTTTCATATACGAGTGGGAATTTTTCATTATAGAACTTGGCTTGTATATTCCGATGATGGGCTTCCTCAAATGCCTGAGGTCTTCATGAGAATGCAAGTTGGATACACACCCACTTAGGTTTCATGTTTAGCTTTCACACACTTATAGCTCTTAGTGCATCTGTTGCATGGCAATCCTTACTCCTTTCATTGAGATCAATTGATGGGCATCTCCATAGCCCGTTGATTAGCCGCATCGATGTGAGACTATCTTCTTTTTTGACTTCCCCTTATTAATATCTATCACCACATTTCATTCCACCCATGGTGCTATGTCCATGGCTCACACTGATGTAATGTGTGGGGGTTGAAAAAGCTTTATATGATCGAAATATGCTAGGTGGCATTCCACATAAAAAATTATCCTTTTTATCATTTAACTACTCGAGAACAAGCAGGAATTAATCTTGGGGATGCTGATACATCTGCGTCATGTCTATAATTTTTTATTGTTTCATGCTAATATTCCACAACTTTCATATACTTCTGGCAACATTTTATATTATTTTTGGGACTAACATATTGATCCAGTGCCCAGTGCTAGTTCCTTTTTTTGCATGTTTTTTCTTTCACAGAAAACCCATACCAAACGAAGCCCAAACATGAAAAAATTGTACGAAGATTTATTTTGGAATATGTGTGATTTTTGGGAGGTCTAACCAATGCAAACGGAGGCCCATGGCCTTCACAAGGCATCAGGTTGCCACCACTCCCTAGCCGCGCAGGGCTTCCTTGTGGGCACCTCATAAGTCGGTTGGGGTCCTTCAGCCGCAAGGAAGCTTATATCAAGAAAAAAATTGTGTTAAAATTTTAGCCTAATCGGTGTTACGAATCTCCGGGAATACAAGAAACGGTTTTCGACCAAAAAAAGGAACACGAAATAGAAGAGAACCGAACAGAGAGAGATCAAATTTCGGAGGGGCTCCTGCCCTCCGGGAGCCATGGAGGCCATGGACCACAGGGGGAACTCTCCTCCCATTTAGAGGGAGGCCAAGGAAGAAGAAGAACGAGGAGGAGGGGGGCTCTCTCCCCCTCTCTCTCCCAGTGGCGCCAGCACACCGCCGGGGCAACCATCGTGATGGTCATCAACACCAACTCTCTCCCCCTCTATGCAACTGTGTAAATCTTCTCCCTGTTGTAATCTCTACTTGAACATGTGCTTAATGCTATGTATTATTATATAATGATGTGTGGCAATCTATGATGTTTGAGTAGATTCGTTGCTATCCTATGGTGCCCTCCGTGTTGCGCAAGCGTGTGGGATTAACGCTGTAGGGAGTTGCAATACGTTCATAATTCACTTATAGTGGGTTGCGTGAGTGACATAAACACAAACCGGAGTAAGGGGGACTTGTTACTTAGTTCTATGGTTGGGTTTTACCTTAATGATCTTTAGTAATTGCTAATGCTTGGTAGACTTCCAATCATAAGTGCATATGATACATGTACAGAAAGTATGTTATCTCATGCCTCTCCCTCATATAAAATTGCAATAATGATTACTGGTCTAGTTATCAACTACCTAGGGACAAACCCTTCTCTTGTGTTACAAAAATCTTTCTACTAAACTAACTAAATTTTATTATCTTGCAAATTACTCCTAGTTTGATTATCCTGCAAAGTACTCGTAGTTTTATTCTTGCAAACTTATCCTATTACACCTACAAAGTAGTTTTGTTCATGTTCTAGGTAAAGCGAACGTTAAGTGTGTGTAAAGTTGTATCGGTGGTGGATAGAACTTGAAGGGAATATTAATTCTACCTTGAGCTCCTTGTTGGTTTTGACACTCTTACTTATTGAAGAGGTTAAATTGATCCCCTATACATGTGGGTTATCACCGCCCCAATAACTGGCCGGTTGGGCCTTCTCTAGTTCTTGATCCACAAAGAGATCATATCTCAACAAATAAGGATGCGGCTGATGCTATGCCAACCTCTCAACAAGCGGCTGGTCAATTTGATGCCATAGTCAGTGACATGGTGGAATGATACGTCTACAACGTATCAATAATTTTTTTATTGTTCCGTGTTGTTATATTATCATTCTTGGATGTTTTACAATCATTTTATAGCAATTTTATATCATTTTTTGGGACTAACCTATAGACATAGTGCCCAATGCTAGTTGTTGTTTTTTGCTTGTTTTTTACTTCGTAGAAAATCAATACCAAACGGAGTCCAAACGCAACAAAACTTTTTGGAGAATTTTTCTAGGCCATAAGACACAGGATGGGCCAAAGAAGTACTAGAGGGGTGCCCTGAGGGGGCACAACCCAACTGGGTGTGCTTGGGGTCCCAGGCGCGCCCTGGTGGATTGTGCCCACCTCGGTGGCCTCCTGCACCGCCTCTTTGCTCAATAAATACCCCAATATTCCAAAAACCCTAGGGGAGTTGACGAAACATTCCAGCCGCTGCAAGTTCCAGAAATCGTAGATCGAATCTAAACACCATAACGGAGGGGTTCATCATCCTCATTGGTTCCTCTCTAATGATGCGTGAGTAGTTGATTGTAGACTTACGGGTACGTAGTTAGTAGCTAGATGGCTTGGTGTCTCCTCTTCCTCCTTCCTTTACCTCTGTTCGTGCCACTCCATCTCCCTCTTTGCCCCCTCTTTCTCCCAGATCTCGCTAGTGGTGGCAACGGCACACGCGTTCACCCGACAGCTACAAGAGAGTTGCCGCAGTGGTGGCATGAGCTCAGCTAGAGAAATGAATAGAGTATGAGAAGGCATGGGAATGTGGAGCTTGCAATTGCTGCAATAGACCAAGAGGATAATAACCATAATAGCTCGCCCACTCACCAAAAAGAAGCGAACAAATAAAAATCCAAGAACACAAACCTGCATTGCAATAGGCGAGTTCTCAGCTGCTCCTCGGAGCGGCTTATCTCTGGCTCGTGATTGCTAGTCTGGCTACCAGCTAGTCACTGATGCGGAGAATGCGGCCCTTGCGGCCCCCTTCTCTGAGGGTGAGGTCTGGGCTGCCATTAGGGGCATGAACCCTACCTCGGCCTCGGGTCCAGATGGCCTCCTGGTTAAATTCTTCGAGACCTTATGGAATGTGATCAAGCCTGAGATCATGGCCATCTTCGACGAATTCTATGTTGGGTCCATCGACCTTGGGCGCCTCAACTATGGGATCATCTCGCTCATCCCAAAGGTGCCTGGGGCGTCCGACATCCGCCAGTTTCATCCAATCACGGTGATTAATGTGATCTTCTGGATCCTGGCAAAAGGGTTTGCCAATAGGTGACCCTTCTTGCCGACCTCATTACCCACCCCAACCAATCTGCCTTCATTCAAGGCCAGTATATCCTGGATGGGGTGCTAGTCCTTCATGAAGTCCTACATGAGGTCCGATCAAAGCACCTCAGGGCGGTCTTCCTGAAGATCAATTTCCATAAGGCTTACGACACTGTTAGCTGGCCCTTCCTTCGAGAAGTTTTGCGCCGAAAAGGCTTCGACGAGTGATGGAACACCAGAGTGATGCAGATGGTCTCCTGCGGTCGCACTGCCGTGAACATCAATGGGGAGATTGGCCCTTACTTCCCCACCCTTTGTGGGGTTCGACAAGGCGATCCTTTCTCCCCATTCTTGTTCAATATGGTGGTGGACGTGCTTGCCGCCATCTTGGACATGGCCAAGGCTGCGGGTCATATTCATGGGATCACCCCTCATCTAGCCGGCGGCTCCGGGATCTCCATGCTCCAGTACGCCGACGACACCATCATCATGGTCGAAGGCTCGGACGCGGACATCGCTAACCTTAAGTTCCTCCTCCTCTACTTCCAACAAATGTCTGGCCTCAAGATCAACTTCGACAAGAGTGATGTGATGGTAATGGGATACTCTCCGGCGGAGGCCCTCGACATTGTCAACCGCCTCAACTGTCGCCTTGGTTCCTTCCCCATGACTTACTTGGGAATGCCCATTAGTGACTCTCGGCTTACCTTTGCGGACTTGCGTCCAATGGTGGCCAAGTTGCAAACGCGCATTGAGCCTCGACAGGGTAGGTGGCTGTCGAAGGCAGCTCGGGCGATCCTCATCAACTCCTCCCTCTCCAGCCCCCTCTTGTTCCTCATGAGCTTCTATAGCCTTCATTAGACCCTTCACCATGAGATCGACAAAGTCCAACCTCTCTTCTATTAGGTTGGCGATAACAATAAGCAGAAATACCATATGGTTAGCTGGCCAAACATTTGCAAGCCCCGGGATCAAGGAGACCTCGGTATCATGTGCTCTAAGCGTGTGAATATTGCCCTCCTCTCCTGCAGACTCTAGCGCATTTCACAAGGGCACGGCGGCCTTTGGTTAGACATCATCTGAAACAAGTACCTGCGTGGACAACCACTAGCCTTCTGTCAAAGGTCCGGCGGTTCCTAGTTTTGGCAGTCGGTCATCCAACTGCTATCTGCCCTCCGCATTGGGACTTCCATCTCGGTTGGATCGGGCGCTGCGACTTTGTTCTGGTTTGACCGTTGGGCGGGAGACACCCCCTTCGTGGCACGCTTCCCCGACCTCTTCCCCATCGCCGCCGCCCCTCGATCTCAGTAGAGAGGGCCCTTATTGACTTAGGGCGCCTCGCTTTCCGGAGTCCATTTGGGCCTCCGGAAGCCGCCGCTTGGCAGGAGTTGCTTGCTTGCGTCGCTCTCCACGAACTGGTAGTGGATGCTGGCCGGATGAGGTGCAGTGGCGTCTTGAGCCTTCGGGCCAATTCTCCACCAAGTCCCTCTACATGGCCATCGCCCCCTCCTCTGCCCCTCCCCCCCCTTCCGGCGGTTTGGTCTACCCGCCTACCACTGAAAATCCGGATATTCATGTGGCAATGGATCCACGAACCGATCCCGTCTGGGGTGGAGGTTCGCAAACGCAATGGCCCCGGTTACGGCCTCTGCCCACTGTGTGGTACCCCAAAAGATTCGGAACACATCTTCTTCTCTTGTGTATCTATGCAATTCGTGTGGAGCTGCTTTAGAGAGGTAGTGGGAGGTGATTGGTGCCACACCAACTTCCCCGACCTCTTCGCCGAGCTCCAGAACTCACCCCTGCCCTCTCGCCACATTAGGTGGCTTGAGATTAGGGCTCTCGTGTGGACCCTCTAGACGATTCGCAATAAGCTGGTGATTCAGTGCATTCCTCTTTAACGGGCTACTAACGCTCTCTTCAAACTGTGTGGTTACTTGCAGCTTTGGCGGCCGCTTAGCCGCCGTCAGGATCAGGACGCCATCTCCGCCTTCATCCCCGACCTTCGCTCAATGGCCGTTCGTCTGTCGCCGCCGCCCCCTCTGCCAGCCCCGAAGCCAGATTAGTCGCCCGGCATGTTCTCCGGCTTCAGCCGCTTCTTTTTTATTTTTTGGGCTTGTTGAGTTGTCCCCTCAGCAGAACCTTTGTACTCCTTGTTGTGTGACTTGGGTGTGTGTGTTCTGGACTAGTCCGTGTATGTGTGCTCTTGGCGGTTTGCTTTATTTATAAAGTGGGGCGAAAACCTTTTTCGGTAAGAGATAGAGAACTGTAGCAACACAATAAGCCTCTGAAGCAAAGAAGGCGGCTCAGTGGTGACAACGAGAACCTTGTCATATAACGACAAAAAGGGCTTGAGTTGTTCAAAAATTTAATGAAATCACAATGGGGGTGTAATTTATTTAGGAAAACACTGAACCAGACTAGACTATTTAAGCAGTTTGTAGAGACATGTCACACAAGGATAATAAAGGGTTTTAAAGCAGTAGACAAAAGTATAGCATGCCCAATATGTACGCATGTATATCACTACAAACTTATTGGCATCCTAAACTGCGATTGACGCATACACTAAATCATACATACAGAACTGTATGTGTCTTTTTCTTTTCATAGAAAAACAAACTTAACTATCTCAGCCAGTACCAAAAGAAAAATGATCTCACCATCTTTCTCTAGTCATACTAAATAAAAATACCACAACTAAATCACAGTCAATAGATCCGGATTATTCACTCTGAAAAGGGCGTTCTACTGAACCATGAGACTTTCTCAACAATAAAGCTGTAGCAACTACTAATGACCAAGCAGTACTTTTATATACAACCCAAAGAACGGTAAGATTCAATCCGTAGAAGCATATAAAATTGTAGTTATCTGAGGCAGAACGGAGAATAATCATTCACACAAAGTACTGATGAGGAAATCAATACCATTGTTACACCCACAGCCCCTGTTGCTATACATACTGGACCAATTACTAGAGCTCACGCACGCCAATTAAATTATCAGGTACTTTGGTTTCTTGGTAATGATTCTAATGCTCATGAGAATATGATGATGCCTAAGTTGGATACATTTGTTTTGCTTACAAATGAAGGGCCTGGCATGGATAAGAGGGATGAACACTGGAGCAAGACCAAACATGGAGATGATGGCATGCGCAAGGGGAACAAGAACGGAGTTACAAGTGATGATTTCAGGACTTTGAGGCCACCATAAGGAGTGCATGAAGCCTTGGATGAAATATACAAGATGCCACTTCATAAATTTCGTCCAGAGGCTATTATAGGTGTTGTGTCACCTTATTATTGGACCAGGCCCATCTAATTTCGAAATACTTAAGTATAGGTTGTTTTTAGAGTCTGTATGTGTGGGGAAACAAGAGTTAGGGTTGATTTCGGACCCCTCCTCCAAGGGCCATGAAATTCCCCCCTCTTCATCCATATATACAGCCCTTAGGGTGTCGTTTAGACTTTGGGTTTTGTTTAGATTAAAGTTCGCCATAGCTGCAACTTCGCATACTTCGTTTGTGTTCAATGACCAGACAAAGGCGTCACAGAACCCCACCTTGATCAATAAAGCTTTCCTCTTATATTCGCAATATCCAGATTGCAATCTTAGTTTCTTGCTTTTTCTTCGTTTGCCTGCAGGAAACAGACCTTCATGGTCAGGTTGATAATGCTCCGGCTTGGTCAATAACCTCTCCGAGTTGGTTTAGCAATTGCTAAGGCGCAACATCCTCGCACGTTCATAGTCGGATCGTCAAAGTCGACTTCCTCCAAAACGATAGCCACCATCTCATCGAATGACGGGACACCTTTGCCTCAATCAAGTGGTATCAGATTTTCAGGTTGCTTGGTGAGATTTTACAGTTTTTCGTAGTTTAGATTGAGTCTGTTCTTCATGCCTATAGTCTACGAAAAAGCCACAAAAAATTAGGGTTAGTTCATCATATCCGAACCAATCTGAGCCTTTGCATAATATTTTTAGGGTTTTTGCTTTGTTGAATTTGCAGTTGCATCGTCGTGTCTAGTTCCTGGTCTTAGCGTCTAGTCTTTTAGAGTTTCGAGTTCTGGTCATAATTTGTCACGCCGCAGCCGCACCATCATCATCGCTCCTGCCATCTACCACCACCGCTTATCCGCCACCGATCTGTATCCATATACCACCACCAATCCGTATCCATATACCACCACCGCTGCCATATCCTACCACCATATATCCACCACCAATCCAAGTTCCTTTCATATTAGGTTTGTTTTAGAGATCCATCTAATTTCCGATTCATGTTTCCTTGCCTGAGTAGGTTTCGAAAAAAAGTCTGGAGACCCCCGGGCAGTTTTTAGGCCAAAATTTTCGCTTGCAAAAATATTTTTTCCCTATCATATTTTTAGGATTTTCTGAGTCTTTTGAGCCACGTGCCATCATAGTGATTTTTTGTCGCACTTTTTCGCCGTCGCTGCCCTAATTTCCAAAAAAAGTCAAAAAACATTCCGTGCCCATCCTGTCAGTTTGACGTGGGAAGAGTTTTGAGACACTCGCCATTATAGTGATTTTCGTGAAAAAAAGAGGAGCGCCAAAAAAACAGAGTGAAAAATTCCAGAGTGTGCTTTTCCCTTGTTTACGTGTCGCGCCATGATTTTGTTCATGTTCTAGGCTCGTGTCTCTAGTACGGTCTAGCCTAGGACCAGCACAATACCGTCATTGAGCGTTTATTCAACTTTGCATCTCTGAATTGATTATTGCTAACCCTTTTTGCTACCATATTATAAGCCTTCCCAACTCCACATACATTTACGTCATGCGTTTGACTCTCCCTGGTAATCGCTGTATCCAAGTTTTGAGAGTTTTGACTACGACGGTTGTCGATGACCGCCTGCTGTTGGGTAAGAACTGGTAAGAATTTGAGATTTTCTTGACGGATTTGTGACGCCCCACCACCACCATTTTCTAGTAGTGTGTAGGATCATATTCTTGTGTGTTTCTATTGCTGCTAACCATGGCAGGATCACAGGTCGATGAGACTGACTGGGAGAACATGACGAATAAGGAGTTGCATGATAAATTTCAGCAAATGATGACTGAACAGGTGCAAGGTGTGTTGAACAATTTTGAAGAGGCCATGGATAATATAATTGGCTTTGAGAAGACGTTCAAAATAAAGCTCGATAACAAATTTAATGAACTTCTTGCGCGTCTTCCACAACCACCATCGGCTGCACCTGTCGCACCTCTACAACAACAACAACGATGACTACCTCCACGTTGTGAAATAGCCCTCCGCCGAGCGAGCCGTGTCCCTCTTGAGCCTGGCCAAACTGTTGGTGCTACTGTTGATACATCGGTGGCTCCTGCTGCTGATGCGGAGGAGGAGGATTATGCAGGAGATTACGAGGATGTGGTTGATCAAAATCAAAACTATGTGCAACCACCAGCACCACAACCACCAGGACGTCCACATGCAAATAATGGCAATGGTAGGGCTCCCCCTCAGGTACGAGATCATGACCATCTTCCTAAACTGAAATTGAATATTCCACCATTTGAGGATAGATACGTTCCTGATATATATCTTACTTGGGAGTTAGCGAACAACGTTTTACATGTTTAGAATATCCCGAGGAGAGACGTGTTGCTGCTGCACATTGTGCTTTCACTAGTTTTGCTTGTGTGTGGTGGTCTGAACATCGTAGATTATATCCGAATAATATTCCAACTACTTGGGCTGCTTTGAAAACTGCTATGCGTACTCATTGGGTTCCACCATATTATCAACGTGAATTACTTCAAAAATTGCAGCGTTTAAGACATGGAAAAAATTCTGTAGAGGAATATTATCAGGAATTACAAAATGGCATGATTAGATGTGGTATTGTTGAGGATAATGAAGCTATGCTTGCACGTTTTATGGGTGGATTAAATAGAGAGATTCAGGCCATTCTAAAGTATAAGGAGTATAATAATATCACTCGTTTATTCCATCTTGCTTGTAAAGCTGAGCGTGAAGTGCAGGATCGACAGGCATTGGCACAAACTAACTATTCTGCAGGTCAACCTTCCTCATGGACACCGCATGCATCCTCTACTTCCACACATTCTACTGCATCAGCACCTCCATCAGCTGCCACCTCCAGTCGTGATACAAGAAAGCAGGCACAACCACCACTATCTACCAAGAGCACACCTGTCGGGCATGTATAGAGCTCTTCTTCTTCCATGGTATCAATAGGGCACACAATTGATAATATTTGTCGTTGTTGTAAGGGAAGAGTTCATTATGCAAGAGAATGCAAATCTCTGCGTGTGATGATTACTACTGAGGATGGTGGTTATGAGTCCGCTAGTGACTATGATGAGGAGACTTTGGCTCTTATTACACGTGAAGAACACAGTGGAGATGATTCTGAAAATGAGACGCAATACATGGCTCCTGAAGACGCTGACAGGTATGAATGTTTAGTTGCTCAACATGTTTTGAGTGTGCAGGTCACACAAGCAGAGCAAAATCAGAGGCATAATTTTTTCCATACAAAGGGAGTTGTGAAGGAACGTACTGTTCGCGTCATCATTGATGGAGGGAGCTGCAACAATTTGCCTAGCATGGAGATGGTGGAGAAGCTATCTATCACCACAAGACCACATCCACATCCTTACTACATCCAACGGTTCAACAACATCGGCAAGGTTAAGGTAACACGTACTGTTCGTGTGCATTTTAGTATCTCTACATATGCTGATTATGTTGATTGCGATGTGGTACCTATGCAAGCATGTTCCTTATTACTTGGTAGACCATGGCAATTTGATAAAAATTATGTACACCATGGTAGAAACAATCAGTATACTCTTGTTCATAAGGACAAAAATATTACTTTGCTTCCTATGACTCCTAATTCCATTTTGAAAGATGGTATTAATAGAGCTAATAAAGCAAAACAGGAGGAACATAAGAGTGAAAATCAGATTGTGGCAAAAGAATTTGAGCAACAAATGAAGCCTAATAATAAACCATCTAGTGTTGCTTCTGAAATTAAATTGAAAAGTGCATGTTTACTTGCCACCAAATCTGATATTGATGATCTAGATTTCAGCAAATCTGTTTGCTATGCTTTTGTGTGCAAAGAGGCATTATTTTCTTTCGAGGATGTACCTTCCTATTTGCCTCTTGCTGTCACTAACATTTTGCAGGAGTTTCCTGACGTCTTTCCTCAAGACGTGCCACCGGGATTACCACCTATTCGAGGGATTGAGCATCAGATTGACTTAATTCCCGGTGCTTCGCTGCCTAACCTTGCGCCATACCATACCAATCCAGAGGAGACAAAGGAGATTATGCGTCAAGTACAGGAGCTGCTCGACAAAGGTTATATACGTGAATCTCTTAGTCCTTGTGTTGTTCCTATTATACTAGTGCCAAAAAAGGATGGTACGCCGCGTATGTG